>NW_011638304.1:0-245 GCF_000512975.1 Sesamum indicum
AATGCTTGGGTCTAGACCAACGTTTGGGTCAAGTTTCGTCGAATTCTGAGAACGTTGAAAATTTAGCTATTGTGCACGGTTTTATTGAAGCAAGTTTGTTTCCCTTTTAATACGAATTTGTAGTTATTATTACACTTAGCAAATTTACAACACAAATGGATGGGTCTAGACCTTCGATTGGGTCAAGTTTCGTCGAATTCTGAGAACGTTCAGAAGTTAGCTGTTTTGCACGGTTTTATTAAAGC
>NW_011638305.1:0-245 GCF_000512975.1 Sesamum indicum
GAGAGGGGGGGGGGGGAAGAAGATGTTGGGGGGAGGGTTATAATTGTTATTTTGAATTTTTTTTATAAATTATAATTATATATATTATAAACATATTTTAATAATTATAAATTATATATATTATGAATTAAAATAATTATATATTAATAAGCCTAGTTTGACCGATTGACTAGAAGGGGTATTTTAGTCATTGTTTCTATAAAATTAGACTCAAATTGACCAGGGAGCGGTGTGCTTATTTATTC
>NW_011638306.1:0-245 GCF_000512975.1 Sesamum indicum
TTAATATCGATTTGATGTAATGCCCATCCAAAACTAGAAGCAATAGCCAAGAAAAGACGTACGGTGACGGCTTTAGCCACAGGAGAAAAACTTTCAAGATAATCAATACCTTCGATTTGGTTATACCCCTTTGCAACAAGTCGTGCTTTGTACTTATCCACCGAACCATCGGGTTTTAGCTTCACCTTGTATACCCACTTGCATCCTATTGCCCGTTTGTCAGAGGGAAGAGTAGTGACTTCCCA
>NW_011638307.1:0-245 GCF_000512975.1 Sesamum indicum
CTTAAGAGATTAAATTGAGAAAAATAAATTTAAATTAACCATTTTACACTCTAAAAAGTCAAAAACTGGTCATATTTTAACAAAAAATGACTACAGAGAGCAAACTAAGACAAATACTAAAGTCGAGGGGTGCTAAGTGAACAAATGAACTTAATGTATTAAAAGTGGGGAGAAAGATCAAGTTGGTCCTTTAAGTTTTCATATGTAAATTTTAGTCCTTTAAGTTTGCGCATTTTCAATTTAAT
>NW_011638308.1:0-245 GCF_000512975.1 Sesamum indicum
TATAAAAAATATAGAATAGCTAAGCTAAAAAAATAAAATAAAACTTATATGTCATGTATTATTTAAAAAAAAGAAGTGGCTCGATTAGGGTGGCCCGCTAACTTGACCCAGGGTTAAGAGCTCATAGGTCATTAGGTTGGGCCTATCCCAAGTATTGATACTTGGAATTAGCCCAGGATTGGCCTAGATTCGACCAACCAACTTTTCTTTATTGGGTCAATCACATCCTAGGTTGAGTCCCTCTT
>NW_011638309.1:0-245 GCF_000512975.1 Sesamum indicum
AAGCTGGTGCATCTTTACAAGCACACACGGTTCAAGAAACCTCACTTCCAGTTGAACTCGAAAAAGAATGAATACTTGTTTTCTTAAAAAATACATGGTAAAGAAATGTCTGGAAAAGTCAATTTGAATAATCCAGCTACACCTAGAGAACAAAGATCGAGCATGAACAATAACGACTTATGTCAGGAATTCCCTATGAGAACCACCAAGAAGAATGCTAGATAATAACTTTTCTAGGGAAATGA
>NW_011638310.1:0-245 GCF_000512975.1 Sesamum indicum
AACCCCCACTTGAAGAGAGGCGATGTTCTGGAGATAAAATTTGTTTCAGTAGCTCCAGAAACTGCAGGAAATGTGTCTCATCCAGCATTCGATTTCATGAAGCTACAGAGACCGGATATGGTAGCTTTCAACAAAATCAAAGCTGCCTCAGGAGAAGCTCCCTTGGTATCAGCTATTAGTGAAGATAGTATCTCTACCAGGAGAGCTTGGGGACTATGGGTCTGTCTCACAGAGATGGACAAAGT
>NW_011638311.1:0-245 GCF_000512975.1 Sesamum indicum
GTGAGCGGTCTAAATTTCGATCCTTATTTCTTTCTTCATATTGTAAAGTAAAGGGGAGCAAAGCCCGTTTTTTGCTCCCTCTATTGATAGATCAAGAGCCCTCCTGCCGTCGTTTCAGTGACTCATAGGGTTTCCTCAGCTCAGTCTTTTTGGTTCTTGAGAATGGTCGCCATCTCCCAGGACCGGAATGATTATCCCTGCCCGATGGGTCTACATCCATCCCTTAATGTCGTCGGGTACTGTTA
>NW_011638312.1:0-245 GCF_000512975.1 Sesamum indicum
GTACTAATTATATAACTGTGTGGGTCATTGAATGTAGATATCTACATGAAAATCCTAGAAGGATTGAAAATGTCCGAAGCATTCAAGTCAAACCCCTATCATACATACCAATTTGTATAAAAAATATTAATTGGATGTCAACGTGATTTTAATGCTGAAACTCCAGTACCAACTTGTATTTAGGTATAAAAACCACATTAATGACATAACTCGTGTAAATAAATTTTACTCATTAAATATTAGAC
>NW_011638313.1:0-245 GCF_000512975.1 Sesamum indicum
ACAAGAGGTACATAAATGTAAATCAAGAATAACCTTTCATTTGTTTATTTTGAACCTTGTTCGTTTACTCCATTCACGCAAGGCTTCAACGTAGAAACCTTCTAAAGATACGCCCACTCCACACCGGAACTTGAGATTCCACAGCTTAATTTGTTAGAAAAAAATTGACGAGATAAAACACACCAAGTGTGTACAAGAGGGGGTTAGGCCGAGAGGTGGAATTGGAGAGAAGGAAATTATTTTCT
>NW_011638314.1:0-245 GCF_000512975.1 Sesamum indicum
AAAGCCCCTGTTCGGGACAAAGATTCGGGTCATGAAAAATAAACCCGAACTGGACCAAGACAAAGGAAAGAAAAAAATTTTTACCAAGAGAAGTAAAAGTTAAACGATGTAAAAAATCGAGAGGATAAGACTGTCGGCAGATAACAACAAAAGCCAACAATCAGCAAAGCAACCAGCTGGAAATCATGTGACCGACAAACCATGTGACCAACAGCTGAAAATCACAAGGCAATGACGAACGCAAT
>NW_011638315.1:0-245 GCF_000512975.1 Sesamum indicum
CAGAAAATTTTGTAATTTCAAAAAAATATATTTTAATTTCAAAAGAATATGATATATTTTCAAAAATAATTTCTGAAACTAATTTTTAAGAATCTGTTTATGAAAATATTTTCGAAAAAATTTTCGCAAATTTGTAACCAAAATTTTTTTTCAGAAACATATAAAAAAAAAGAAAGGGCAAATAAAATCTAAAGAAGAAAACTGACCAGAAGGCGAATGGGCGAAGAGGCAAACGGACGGAGGAA
>NW_011638316.1:0-245 GCF_000512975.1 Sesamum indicum
GTGCTAGGTGAATTTTAGATGTCCACTTGGCATTTGTGTGTCTCATAATTAGTGTGTGATTTAAAATTTTTTGCATATTTTAGGTTCACATGAGAGCATCATCCATTATAAAATGCAAGGTTACAGTAGAATTTGCATTCTAATTTGAATAATTTGCTTAAATTATATAATTGTTAATTTTAACGAGTTTTGGTACTCTAACACTCTACAAGATTGGCTTACTACATGTTTCACGTTGGTAGTAT
>NW_011638317.1:0-245 GCF_000512975.1 Sesamum indicum
GTAGTTATTATTATGCCTACCAAATTTACCACTGAAATTCTATGGTCTAGACAAACATTTGGGTCAACTTTTATCGAATTCTGAGAACGTTCAAAATTTAGCTGTTTTGCACTATTTTATTAAAGCAAGTTAGTTTCCCTTTTATACAAACTTATAGTTATTATTACGCTTAACAATTTACCACACAAATTATTGGGTCAAGACCAACGTTTGTGTCAAGTTTCGTCAAATTCTGGGAAAAATTT
>NW_011638318.1:0-245 GCF_000512975.1 Sesamum indicum
TATATATATATATTGAAATAGTAATTAGATGGTAATAATAATATCTTACTAAATTGATCGCAATGCATTAGTTTGAAATTATATCGATATTCAATTCATATATGGATACAAAGAATAATGAAATAGAATATAATAAACCCACATAAAGTAAGTCAAATATAATGGAAGTTGAACCCATCATCTTAGGCTTGTTCATGAAACCTAGATCATCTATAAGTGATAGGCTAAGTTTAGAAGTTAGTTAG
>NW_011638319.1:0-245 GCF_000512975.1 Sesamum indicum
AACTCTTCCGCCGATCCTGTGCTGCTTTCAAACACTTTTTAACTGTTTTTATCTTGTCCACTATTTCTTGAACTAGCTCCGGCCCTTCAAGCTGTCTCAATCCCTCAATATCCCAATAGATCGGGCTTCGGCATTTTCTTCCATACAAAGCTTCATATGGAGCCATACCAATAATGGAATGAAAACTATTATTATAAGCAAATTCCATCAGTGGTAGATGATCATCCCAGTTTCCTCTGAATTCA
>NW_011638320.1:0-245 GCF_000512975.1 Sesamum indicum
GGCATCAGAGACGGAAATTTCCGTCTCTAAAACAAATTAGAGACGGAAAAATCGGTCCCGGAAGTCCGTCGTAGAAGGCCGCGTCGCTAATAATTTAGTGACAGAAATATTCCGTCGCTAAATCTGAGACCGAGAATTCGGTCGCTAATTCTGTCGCCAAAAGAGAAGAAAATATAACTATAATCCGTCTCTGATTTCCGTAGGTAATCCGTCTCTAATTCCGTCGACAAAGGTAAAATAATTTC
>NW_011638321.1:0-245 GCF_000512975.1 Sesamum indicum
CCGATCAGGCAAACGTGGTGGCCGAGATGGTATATAAGTTGTATTACCATCCTCCCTAGGATGGTTCCTACTCCGTTCAGACATTGCTGTTTCATGCGGTGTCCCCAATTTGGGTATGTATACAGCAATCGGTGGTTTAGCTGGTTTTGATTTGTTCAAAACACACTCTTTGGCAGAGTGCCCCAATGTCATACAGCTTTTGCACTTCGGGGGTATCCATTCGTACTCAACATCTACTTTACATG
>NW_011638322.1:0-245 GCF_000512975.1 Sesamum indicum
AGAAGTACTACGAGGAAATGCAGTGAGGCATCTAAACTCCACTGAAGTCCATGGTAGAATCCCAGCTAAGAGAAGCGGAACGGGTAAATTCCGGCATAATTTCAGTTCTAAAAATTATGACTGGTTGGAAGGAACTTGAGCCCGATACATCAAAGATCTCTCAAGATATGAGGGAGATAGAAAAGACGGTTCAAGACTATGGACATAGGTTAATCCATATACCTATGAAAATAGAATCTTTGAGC
>NW_011638323.1:0-245 GCF_000512975.1 Sesamum indicum
GTTCAAAATTTAGCTATTTTGCACTGTTTTATTAGAACAATTTTGTTTCCCTTTTGTATAAACTTGTAGTTTTTACAAAGCTTAGTAATTATACCACACATATTCTTGGGTGTAAACCAGCGTTTGGGTCAAGTTTCGTCGAATTCTAATAACGTTCCACATTTTGCTGTTTTCCACAGTTTTATTAAAGCAAGTTCATTTTCCTTTTTTACAAACTTGTTGTTATTATTAAGCTTAGCAAATTT
>NW_011638324.1:0-245 GCF_000512975.1 Sesamum indicum
AATTCCAATGACTATCTCTTCTGTCAGTTTGTTAGCAAGATCCACTTCTACACATACTCTAGCTGCCGTGAGCCGAGATTGAAACAGAGTAGGTTCATCTAATTTAAGCGGAGTACCAACAAGGCTTGCTATAGCATATAAAGCATCTTTATGAAATAAATGAGCAGGTAAGGCGGGGAATCGAATCCAAACCGGTGCAAGAGACGATTCTTGTTGTGGCCGGAAGGATGGTGTCCACTTGAAAG
>NW_011638325.1:0-245 GCF_000512975.1 Sesamum indicum
GAGCTGATTGGCCTCCTCTTTTATTAAGACATGTCTCGCCCATGGTCTTAGATGACGTATGTCCATCACCTCTCAACGTCTTTCACCACCTAAAAGAGTCTGGTAGAAGGTGATAAATTCATGAATAACCACCTCTGGTTCTGTGTGAATGGACCCCTGCTCATCATTAATTTGTAAAATCCGCCTACATGTCCGTCTCTGAGCAATCATTTGAAAGAACTCACGTGAACATTAGTCTCCCCCCT
>NW_011638326.1:0-245 GCF_000512975.1 Sesamum indicum
CAGCAAAAAAACCACATTCTGTTAGCATTTAACGGGAAGTGATGAGAATAGGCCATTTCATTGTCTGTGCAACTTTTTTTTTTGTGTGTGTGTGTGTGTCTGTGTGTGGGGTTCTCCTCCTTGTTCTGACTTTTCCATTTCCTTATCTATACGTCTTTTGTGTGTGTGTGTCATGTGTGTGTGTGAGTGTGTGCATGTGGGGTGTGTGTGTGTGTGTGTGCGTGTGGGGTGTGTGTGTGTGTGCA
>NW_011638327.1:0-245 GCF_000512975.1 Sesamum indicum
TAATAGTATTAGTATTATTATTATTGTTATTATTATTATTATTTATTTTTTTTTTAAATTATGGGATCGAATCATAAAATTTTTACATAAATATAGTTGAAATTAATATATATTCACAATGTGCAAAATTTATATATTTATAAATGTTAGTATAACATTGATGTAACTATCATATTACATTGTTGAACAATATGGGTTAATCGGACCATCAAAATTCAGATCAAACCGTTAGATATGATAAAACT
>NW_011638328.1:0-245 GCF_000512975.1 Sesamum indicum
TTCATTAATGTTCTCTTTTACCAACATTGATACACACAAAAAATAAGAGCACAAGCTGAAAGCATCTGGCAGAGAGAAGCAAAACCAGAAATCAATGTAAATAACTTGTTAACCATTATCCAACAATCTGCAGTATAGGCAAAGCCTAAAGATAGGAGTAAGTGAAAATTTTGATTAACAGAAAGTAGATAAAAATATATTAGTATGCTGAGCTGAGTGTATATTGCATCTTCATAAGGTGCATT
>NW_011638329.1:0-245 GCF_000512975.1 Sesamum indicum
ATGTACTATCAACATCAACCTTCGTAAGGCATTTGATTCGGTCTCATGGACATTTCTCTCCCGAGTACTCCACGGGTATGGTTTCCCCCAATGGTTTATATCTTGGATTATAGAATGCGTCTGCACTTCTTCCTTTCCAGTGGCTTTGAATGGTTCCCTCCACAGGTTTTTTTCGGGGAAGAAAGGCTTAAGGCAAGGAGACCCGATGTCGCCGGCCCTCTTCCTTCTTAGCATGGAATACCTCT
>NW_011638330.1:0-245 GCF_000512975.1 Sesamum indicum
AATGGAAGTATAGTAGTAGTGGTACCTGTGCATTATTGGGAGATTGGTGAGCTTCAATTGGACCGTAGCTGCTCTTGTGATATCTCTCCAATGTCTTGCTCATGCTAATTTAAAGAAAGGCATGCATATATATATAAATATAAATAAGCATTAATTAAAAGGAAAAGCGGACATATATAGCTACAAGAATCAAACGAGTTAACATTTTACGCATCAAATTTTGAATCAATTACACCATGTTACTA
>NW_011638331.1:0-245 GCF_000512975.1 Sesamum indicum
GAATTTGGAGGTTACCTACCTATCAAGTTGTTGTAGCCAACGTAAAAATTCTGGAGCATCGTTAAATTTCCGACCCCTCTTGGTATGACTCCAGTTATGTTGTTGTAAGATAGTGACCACATCTGAAGTGCTGAGCATTCGCCAATTCTTTCTGGGAGCTCACCGACTAACTCGTTCACATGGAAAAAGACCTCTTGAAGTCGGGAAGAACCAGAGCACATATCAGCAGGGAGAGCGCCAGTCAG
>NW_011638332.1:0-245 GCF_000512975.1 Sesamum indicum
TGGTCTTTCTCAGGTGGATTATTTTGTTTGAATCCAGGTCCATTTCAAAAACTTGTGGTTTTATAGGGTCAGTTTTTGTTTGTTCAGGTATCTTATACCATTGTTGCTCCAATATGATTCGACGACGGAGGAATCAGATAAGACAGATGCACATGGTGTTGGAACTAGCGTTCTAATAGCAAAAAAATACATGCTGTAAAAGCATCTCATGCCTTGTCAAGGCTTAGTGGTTTGGTTGACGAGGA
>NW_011638333.1:0-245 GCF_000512975.1 Sesamum indicum
GTCTAGACATATATTTTACAATCACCATCATAGGCATAATCGTGAGCTATAGTTATGTATAGCCTAGAGACTTCATCATATTCCAAAGTTGCTAATAGAATGCGGAATTTATTGATGTACATACAAGCTAGCTTTGCTGATGGACTCTACCTTAAAAGTTTTCTTGATATACCTCTTTGGATGATAGTTTGTTTTTAGTTTGTTGATGATGATTGTATACCAACGATTTCTCTCTTTTTTTTTTT
>NW_011638334.1:0-245 GCF_000512975.1 Sesamum indicum
TTTGTCCATTTTGAGTGCTGGTAGGATGGGAAAAGAGCTCATCACAAATAGAAATAGCCTAGCAAGAGGAAGGAAAAAGTCAAGAACACATCTTTTAAAATAAAGGGAAAAACTAAAGGAAGATATACCTTGAACATGTAGGAGGAAGCTATCCCTTCCAATTCCTCCTTCGACTAGGAAAACAACAAATGCTTATCCCCTGTAGATAGCACTCCCCTCATAAGCTCAGACACTAGTGGTGTGTT
>NW_011638335.1:0-245 GCF_000512975.1 Sesamum indicum
TTCCTCGGTTGAGTGTACTTTAAAGATCGAGGAGAATGTTACTAAAACTCAAAAGTCAAAAAGAAAAAAAAAGGCTACGCTCCTATAGAGTCTGATTCTCCCGACCAACAACGGGTCCAGTCCAGGCTTCCTCGAACCTAGCGCTATGGTTTCCTCTAATTAATTTATTCGAGCTGCTGACCGTAGAAGAAATCTCAGCGTCAGGTGTACCAACCGGGTTCATCTGCTGATGGATTATAGCAAGC
>NW_011638336.1:0-245 GCF_000512975.1 Sesamum indicum
CCTAGTTGCTTCACCTTATTTTCTGCATAGTTTAAATCAGGCATTCGTTTCCCCATCCCCTCTTCCCCAACTCCTTCAAACTTTTCGCCTGTTTCTTCATGATTTTTCGTTTTCATCAATTTCCCACTTCTACCAGTATCTTTGCTCAGTGTTACCGTTTGAAAAGAGTGGAAACTGGTTTTTCTGTGTTCATGCCTCGTCCTGGAATCTCCTTCCTGCCTTCCCCCCACCCCCCGAAACACTGG
>NW_011638337.1:0-245 GCF_000512975.1 Sesamum indicum
AAACTTACAAAATAATACATTTGGTAAAGTTTTAGACTTATTGAATATACGGATGTCGAGATATCGTATTCGAAACATAAGAATAATCATTCAAGACAGTGTATCATTGAATCAGACCATGTGATTTTAAATCATACCGTTTGATATGATCTAATGGACACAGTCTTATATATATATATATATATTTAAATTTCGTATGAATCGGGTGTCCGAATTTTAAGATATCATAATTATTGATTAAAATT
>NW_011638338.1:0-245 GCF_000512975.1 Sesamum indicum
GAATTCCAACGGTCGCCGGCGAGATCTGGTTCTCGTTGCTGCTGTGCAAAGCCGCCGGCGAAGTCTGGTTCCCGTTGCTGTTGTGCAAAGCCGCCGGCGAGGTCTGGTTCGCGTTGCTCAAAGCCGCCGCCGAGATTTGGTTTGGGTTGTTGCTGTGCAAAGCCGCCGGCGGAGGAGGTGTGATTATTCTCCCACGCACAGCCGGTCGACGCTGAAGTGTCGCTGCCATTCCGGTTCCTAGTATC
>NW_011638339.1:0-245 GCF_000512975.1 Sesamum indicum
TCTATCTCAGAGGAGTCATTATCCCAACATATATTTGGGAGACTCAAACTCCATCTCAAATATGGATGTATATCACGGGTCCACAAACCCGATCCAATATTCAACATCTCCCACTCATAAATATTTGACTCAATCTCCATGATACTCATGATCTTAATTTCTCAATCTCACACTCATCCCTTGATATAGGAATAGGCGTGCAATAAGCAATAAGGAACAATGAGGAGAGTTATATTAAGTCACCA
>NW_011638340.1:0-245 GCF_000512975.1 Sesamum indicum
CAAGCCTTTGCTTATTTGCTGCCGCTGCGGCAAGTGCTTTCCTGCAGCTGCTACTTCTGCTGCTGCAAACATGTTCCTGCTGCTGCTGCAATGGAGCTTTCTCTATCAAAAAACATCAAACAGAGGGACAATTTTTGGCTCAAAGTTGCTGCTGCAGGAGCTGCTTTTGTTGGAACACCTTGAGGCGCTGCAGCAGCAACCACCTCCAAACGGCTCTACAGTGATGAGGATTCATCTCAGTTCAG
>NW_011638341.1:0-245 GCF_000512975.1 Sesamum indicum
CAACGGTGCATACTAGGTGAATATCCACGTGAATTTTTAGGATCTCGAGTCCATATAGCTGCGGTCCTTCCGTCTATCGTCTCCTAGCCTTAGTCTTGGACATGGAGGCTCCCATCCTGAACTAGGTGTCTATACTTAACACTTGAGATCGTCTTACGCCAAATTGCTCTGTTTGACCAATGAATGTGGCCACAGGTTCATAGAGCGCAAACGCATCTCCAAGTGTATAGGAGATACCTCTGTCA
>NW_011638342.1:0-245 GCF_000512975.1 Sesamum indicum
ATGCATTTTTGTGGTAAATTTGCTAAGCGTAATATTAACTACAGGTTAGTATGAAAGGGAAACAAACTTTATTAAATAAAATCGTGCAAAATTGCTAAATTTTGAACGTTCTCAGAATTCCATTAAACATGACCCAAACGTTGGTCTAGACCCATGCATTTGTGTAGTTAACTTTGCTAAGAGTAATATTAACTACAAGTTAGTATTAAAGGGCAACAAACTTTCTTTAATAAAATGGTGCAAAA
>NW_011638343.1:0-245 GCF_000512975.1 Sesamum indicum
CATGAAAACCTAAATATAAGTGATTTATTTTTATTGAAAATGGTGTATTAAATTATTGATATATACAGATACATAATTTTAAATTAAAGCCTACATTAAATAAAAATTACTAAACGCAAGAAACTACTATAAAATTAGACCAAATACCCATATTTATAAAAGTAGACCTTTAGGTTGGAAGACAAAACAATGCAATTTGAACAATATCTAAACCATGGGCAAAACCATTGAAACTTTTTTTTTTT
>NW_011638344.1:0-245 GCF_000512975.1 Sesamum indicum
TGTTTATTGGGAACATTCCGCTTCACACTGGTTCTAATGGGATTGTTAATGATAAAATTGCTGATGCTTTCTACAATTCGACCCGGAAAGCGCTATCTTTCATTGCCCCAACGAAGCAAAATGGGGAGGTTGTTGTTCGTCCATCACTTGATACTGTGCGAGACGGATCCAAATGATGGAAATCTACGGCGGTGGGATACTTTATGGGAAAGCGGCCGTACTACCACCACTTAAAGGAGTTTGCC
>NW_011638345.1:0-245 GCF_000512975.1 Sesamum indicum
AATAAAACATAAAGACTAAAGTTCTATATATCATATTAAATAATAATTTTAATTATAAAAGATATTATAATCTACTAAGTTGTTGATTAAATTTATTTTTGTATAAAAATTAAATATATAAATAAAAGTACCATAATTTATTATTATCCAAAATAAAATGTATGATCTTAATTAATAATATATGGTCAATTTATATTATAAAACTGATCAAATATAAAATATAAAACTAAATATATAAAAAATTC
>NW_011638346.1:0-245 GCF_000512975.1 Sesamum indicum
AATTTTGAGAACGTTCAAAATTTAGATGTTTTGCGCGGTTTTATTAAAGAAAGTTTGTTTCCCTTTCATACTAACTTGCAGTTATTATTACGCTTAGCAGATTTACCACACAAATGCATGGGTCTAGACCTACGTTTGGGTCAAGTTTGGTGGAACTTTGAGAAAACATTCAAAATTTTGTTGTTTTGCACGATTTTATAAAACTAAGTTTGTTTCCCTTTCATACTAACTTGTAGTTATTATTA
>NW_011638347.1:0-245 GCF_000512975.1 Sesamum indicum
CCACCTAAAAATGTGTCGGAGATCCAGAGTTTTCTGGGATTGGCTGGTTATTATAGAAGATTTGTAAAGGACTTCTCTATAATCGCAAACCTCTGACGAACTTGTTGAAGAAGAATGCACTATTTAATTGGAATGACAAATGTGCTCAGAGTTTTGAGGAGTTGAAGAAGAGACTCATTTCAGCACCTATCCTTGCTTTGCCGTCTGGGGATGGAGGATATGTGGTATTTACTGACGCTTCACGA
>NW_011638348.1:0-245 GCF_000512975.1 Sesamum indicum
GGCATCAGAGACGGAAATTTCCGTCTCTAAAACAAATTAGAGACGGAAAAATCGGTCCCGGAAGTCCGTCGCAGAAGGCCGCGTCGCTAATAATTTAGTGACGGAAATATTCCGTCGCTAAATTTGAGACCGAGAATTCGGTCGCTAATTCTGTCGCCAAAAGAGAAGAAAATTTAACTATAATCCGTCTCTGATTTCCGTAGGTAATCCGTCTCTAATTCCGTCGACAAAGGTAAAATAATTTC
>NW_011638349.1:0-245 GCF_000512975.1 Sesamum indicum
GGACCATTGTTTGGTATATTTGCTAGGTAATTTTCTGTTGTATTAGTCTTTAAGTAATCATCCCTAGCTGGGCTGTCGAGCGTTCGCTCATTTGTCGCCTCTATATTTCGACAAAAAAGGAGTTTGTATTTTTAAAATCTTGAAAAATTTCAATCATGTAAAATAAAATGTTGGAATTTATGTTTGCTTCTCTTTTGACATTTTATCTGAACTTAGTTAGTTAGATTTTTAGCATAATGGATATT
>NW_011638350.1:0-245 GCF_000512975.1 Sesamum indicum
GCTACCCACCCGTTTGAAAAGTCGTGAAGAGAGTACAGAATGCGTGTACAGACTTCCGACCTGTGGTATTTTCATTGTAAATTGAGTGTATTCAGACACTACCTGTGGGGGCAAACAGTCAGTCAGCAACAGTTCGGAGAGAGTGTAGCAGCGTACACAGACTCCAGTATCGACTGAGCGACATTGGGGAAGAGAGTGTAGAGGAGTACACAGACTTCCAACTTGAGCAGACAATGAGAAATGCA
>NW_011638351.1:0-245 GCF_000512975.1 Sesamum indicum
GGTGATCGTGTGAAATCAGAATTGGGGAAATATTTTAGTGAAGATGTTGAATACATAGAGAAAATTTTGATATATTAAATTGGTGGAAAGTAAACGCTCAGAGGTTTACGATTCTCTCAAAAATGACTCAAGATGTATTGAGAGTTCTGATCTCAATTGTTGCTTTAGAAGCGGTAGTTAGTACCGGTGATAGTGTTCTTGATGCTTTTAGGAGCTCTTTGTCTCCTAAAATAGTTTTAAGTACT
>NW_011638352.1:0-245 GCF_000512975.1 Sesamum indicum
TTATCACAGATTTAGTAGTTTAAGTAATTATCTCGACAAGGGTTCACAAATAGTAATTTCAAACACTTATTTTGATAGTAGTCTCAGAGAAACAGTAGAATTTTTCTTCAACAAAAAACAGATCACAATAATAGTTTCAGAGAGTTATTTTAACAATAATTTTCCAGAAAAAACAGATCACACAGATCACAAATAGCAATTATGAACAGGTTTCAACAAATAATTACCAGAGAATGCTCACACTT
>NW_011638353.1:0-245 GCF_000512975.1 Sesamum indicum
AGGGAAGCCCAAGGGTTCCTCTGGGCGTAGATGGACTGACAACTCCCCGCGACCATGACTGTGCGAGCTCCTGACGGCGACTGGCGGAAATGGAGATCTTTCCGGCCAACCTTGGTGGTCGGAAAGTTGCAGGGAACGAGTCCGCAGCTGCGAGACCCCCAAGCGCGTTTTTCCGGCGATTTGGTGAGCGGACGGAACCTTCTCCGACGACCAGTGACGTGTGCTGGAAATCCGACGTGGAGGCC
>NW_011638354.1:0-245 GCF_000512975.1 Sesamum indicum
CTATAAGATAGCCAACAGCATTTCACTAGAGGTAAACCATAAATCCAGTTGGGTTGCTTCTCAAATTTTTGCCCTTTTTCTTATGTGTTCAATACTTGGCCATGCTTTTCAAACGATATGGGGTGGGGGTCTGTTTCCAATAAGATCATTACGGCACTATTCTTGACATTCTCATTAATCACCACCTTCAGTTACCAAATCCCTGTCACTGTACAAAAGGGAAGATTAACTGATCACATACAGGT
>NW_011638355.1:0-245 GCF_000512975.1 Sesamum indicum
ATCAGTGTACCGCTACGTAGGTAGACTGCATTGGATGTAAAGAAGAGTCAAATCATCCCAAATGAGAAAAGGAAGATGAGGCTAATTTTGATAAAGCATCTGCCTGTTTATTCTGAGATCGTGGTATCCTTTCAATTTGAAAAGACTGAAGAGTTGAAACCAAAGTCCGAACAGCAGATAAATATGCTTTCATCATCTCCTCTTTTGCCTCATACTCACCTTTTGAATTTCTGGACTAGTGAGAA
>NW_011638356.1:0-245 GCF_000512975.1 Sesamum indicum
TGAACCAAACGTAGGTCTAGTCCCATGCATTTGTGTGGTAAATTCGCACAGCATATTAATAACTAGAATTTAGTGCAAAAGGGAAACGAACTTGCTTTAAAAAAATCGTGCAACACAGCTTAATTTTTAACGTTATCAGAATTCCATGAAACTTGACCCAAACGTAGATTTAGACCCATGCATTTGTATGGTAAATTTGTTAAGCGTAATAATAACTACAAGTTAGTGTAAAAAGGAAAAATAAC
>NW_011638357.1:0-245 GCF_000512975.1 Sesamum indicum
GTGTTCCGCATCCGAGAGATCGGGCGACGACGCAATGGGCCAACGACCCGGGCACGTGCGGCCGTGCGCGGTACGTGGGACACAGCGGGCGCCTTGAGGTCCACCCCACGCCGCGGCCCCGAGGGGTGCAGCGTAGGGCGAAAACGGGACGTTCGGGACAATGGAATGCCTTCACGATAGGTATGCAGCACAGGAAACCGACCGCGGCCAAGGCAGGAGCGCGCTTGGGCCGACGACTAAAGCGG
>NW_011638358.1:0-245 GCF_000512975.1 Sesamum indicum
CCTCCGTATTTAACTACCGAGCTAAATCGAGTGAGGCATCCGAACGACAGAATACAGTTGTCAGCGGGCAGTGACTGACTTCCTAGTTGGAAGGCAGGAACGGAATACAACGAGGTAAGGCTGTTCCGCGCGCGCGACCAATTAATCCCAGTACTTAATGCCTTAATCCTCCCGTGTTCGATGCTACTGTTGCTTGCCCTATGTAGCTATTGAGCTCTGAGCCCTGTAGCTAAGGAGCCCTTGCT
>NW_011638360.1:0-245 GCF_000512975.1 Sesamum indicum
CTTTAATAAAATCGTGCAAAACAGCTAAATTTTGAACGTTCTCAAAATTCGAAGAAACCAGTGCCAAACGTTGGTCTAGTCCCAAGCATTAGTGTGGTAAATTTTCTAAACGTAATAATAACTACAACTTAGTATAAAAGGGAAACAAACTTGTTTTAATAAACCGTGCAAAACAGCTAAATTTGGAGCATTCTCATAATTGGACGAAACTTGACCCAAACGTAGGTCTAGACCCAAGAGTTTGT
>NW_011638361.1:0-245 GCF_000512975.1 Sesamum indicum
AGTTTGGGTGAAGGGGATTTCACGATACTCCCTCTTCTAATGCCCTTTGACAATTATATGTAAACATCATAGTCAATTTTGACTATCGAACCATTATCCCATTTTTCCTTTTACATTCACTCATTAAGGTGACAGAAGCACTCAACGCGCCTAAAGCGGCTGAATTTGCTTCATCTTTTTTTCTCATTCAACGTATGGCTCCCTTGCGTTTTGCTTTTGAGGTTGAAGCCTCCAAATCCAATACC
>NW_011638362.1:0-245 GCF_000512975.1 Sesamum indicum
TGTTGCTACATTTATAGAATAACCCAAGTCTCAACATGCATATATGGATGGTGAGAAAATTAAGTGTCCTTCTCGGAAGTACAAAAATGAAGTTTTCAAAACCACGGACGAGGTAAATTTTGATTTATTTATAAAAAGTTTTATACTCGAGTATTATAATTGGACTTATCATGGTGAGAAAAGGGTGTAGGAGTATTTTGAGGCCGTCACCGTGGCCCCATTGTAGGAGGAGCAAACTCCCATTT
>NW_011638363.1:0-245 GCF_000512975.1 Sesamum indicum
AGTGACTCTCCTTGTTTCTCATAATTGGAATGACATTAGGCTCGTTCTTCTGAGGTTGGGTCGCAAAATACTTGGGCTAATCCATATTAACTGTAACTAACTAATTTCAGGGCTAAAGATACAACCCAGATTCAGAGTCGGCCCTTGAATTTCTTGCCAAAACACGGCCAATGGGCTGTGGTGACATTAGGCTCCAAAGGCTGCAATGCGAAACACGGAAACGAGGCATGTTCTATGTGCCGTGT
>NW_011638364.1:0-244 GCF_000512975.1 Sesamum indicum
TGCTAAGCGTAATAATAACTATAAGTTAGTATAAAAGGGAAACAAACTTGTTTTAATAAAACCGTGCAAAAAAACTAAAATTTGAGCGTTCTCAAAATTCGATGAAACCTGTCCCAAACGTTGGTCTAGACCCAAGAGTTTGTGTGTTAAATTTTCTAAGCCTAATAATAACTACAAACTTGTTTTAATAAAACCGTGCAAAACAGCTAACTTTTGAACGTTCTCAGAATTCAACGAAACTTGA
>NW_011638365.1:0-244 GCF_000512975.1 Sesamum indicum
AAATTTGAAAACCACCTTTGACGACATGACACCTAGCATCGAACCAACATCTACTGCCTCAATCTTCCTTCTTTACCGGAGTGCGATTTGATGCCGAGGAACTGGCTTGTGATGGAGTCTTTGCAGCAACTGGGCTGTCACAACACTTACTTATGGATTTGTGTTCAGGCATAGGCACTCCAGGGAGTGGCTGCATGGAGTCGGCATCATCCTCACAACCGTAGAAATCGTCCATGAAATTCCA
>NW_011638366.1:0-244 GCF_000512975.1 Sesamum indicum
AAACCAAAATTTTTTGAAACTGTTTAATATTTATGAAATATTAGACTGGAATCTTATCTGAACTAATACGTCAAAGGTAGTTTCATAAGGCTCGGGTAATAATCTAGTATGACCGAAGCATTAGCCCTGTCCCGAGGGAACTCGCTAAGAGTACATTATGACATTATTTCCTAGTATTTGTGCATTCAAACTGCAGCTGCTGCTTGCCTCAAGCAGTTATATCCTAATTCCATGCATGATGAGG
>NW_011638367.1:0-244 GCF_000512975.1 Sesamum indicum
CTGTGGGCATTTGTGATGACATTAAACATCGTTCAACATAAAAATAGTAAGCACAACAAACACATGGTGCCACAGATGAATGCTTACTAGATTCATCAAGGTAATATCACATTTATAAAGATTGCTAAATGGTTCCTAAAACCAACAATCTACTTGGCCTTTGTTCACCGATTCGAACAGTGCCTTAATGGAGGTTAGTCTTTTATTCCAAAGCATATGCTCCACCATGCTTGATGTCGCCGAG
>NW_011638368.1:0-244 GCF_000512975.1 Sesamum indicum
TGGGGGATTCTTTGGGTATTCTCTAGTTTTCGCCTATTATTGTTTCTCATTTCTCGATTTCTTTTTAGCGTACTGATTCTTATTGTTTGATCTTGCATAGAGAACATCATATTTAGCAAGTTGTTGAGAGATCACGTAATAGGGGGTCGTTTTGGAGGGACCCCTATCCCTAGTACTCCAAAGGAGCCCCTGCTTCTAGTAACTCCAAAGGTAAGCATCTTACCTCCTCCTTCTCTCTTGGTCG
>NW_011638369.1:0-244 GCF_000512975.1 Sesamum indicum
TTAAAACAACTGAGTGCTGTAACCAATGGAATGAACTTCATTCGCTTCTTGGCAATAGGCTGTAAGCAAAATGAAATGAATGGTTAGTAAAGAACACAAATAAATGAAAAAACAAATTTGTTTATTAATCCTGAAGGTTGAAGTAGGAATGGAAAAGAGCTACATTAGAATGTAGATGTTCTCGCCATGCAAAGTGAATTCGTGTTTGACCGTCACTGGAAGGTTACCATCCTCAGTTCAGCAA
>NW_011638370.1:0-244 GCF_000512975.1 Sesamum indicum
TATTATATATAATATGTATATATGAATGCATACACCTCTTCATATTCTTTCTTAATACCCATTATGTTATACACCCTTTTGTATCCCCATTATAATTTGTAATTAAAATAGTTATGATGTATTTTGTAACCACAATTTTGGTGGTCTATGAATACCACCATGTATTTCATTTGTAAAGTGATTTTTGGAGTGAACAAAGAAAGTTTGTTGGAGAAATACATATATTTTACTTTATATTCTATTA
>NW_011638371.1:0-244 GCF_000512975.1 Sesamum indicum
AAATCCATTTACTTGAAATATTTAAAAAAATTATTATTCTGAAAATTATTTGAGATGAGAAATTTACAGTAATTCTCTATTCATTGAAAATGTAAGACATACATATTAATTATCAATAAATTGAGTTTAACTCATTTCAATTGGGTTAATACCATCAATTACAAATGGGCTACAAAATACTGAATTTAATTTTGGGTTGGCCTTGTTGGGCGATCATTCTAACTTTTCAACTAACTCTTCAAAG
>NW_011638372.1:0-244 GCF_000512975.1 Sesamum indicum
AACAAGTTACCATGCCCACTTTTACGATTCACATGGAAAAAGCCTTATGGGAGACAACCGATGCCATTCTCATTTCATGAGATTCCCAAGATATTCTGTCTCACCTCTTTACATGATCCCAAAGACTCCAAGCGAAACATGCTACGCAGTGTTAAGCCCGGCCCATCTACCAAATCACACCTCAATTGTCACCCCCCATGACTCGTGAGATAGGCAAACAACGACCGTGTTCCTTTGTTCATAA
>NW_011638373.1:0-244 GCF_000512975.1 Sesamum indicum
TTCATCTTTTGAAATTTTATCAAATCGAAAATATATCGAAAGAAATTCTCTTTTATTATTAATACTCTTACAAAAAGGCATGACTACTGTAATTATACTAAAGATAATAATTTATAAGAGAAATTCAATCAATGACGATTGTGAAGAGAGTTGAAAACAGAGCAAGAAATGGGAATCTGTAAATTCCATTAACACGATTGAATGAAGGAAAGGTTGCAATTTGTATCACTTAAATAGCTGCAAA
>NW_011638374.1:0-244 GCF_000512975.1 Sesamum indicum
AACGTTCATAGAATTCCACGATACTTGACCCAAATGTTGGTCTAGACCCATGTATTTGTATGGTAAATTCCATAAGCGTAATAATAACTACAAGTTAGTGTAAAAATTGAAACGAACTTGCTTTAATAAACCGTGTAAAACAGCTAAATATTGACGGTTCATAGAATTCTACCAAACATGACCAAAACGTAGGTCTAAACTCATGCATTTGTGTGGTAAATTTGCAAAGCGTAATAATAACTAC
>NW_011638375.1:0-244 GCF_000512975.1 Sesamum indicum
GGAGCACTGCGAGGCCCAATGGTGACTGAAAGAACAAGAGACCACCCAACACCTCACACTGTGGAGAAGCAAACAGAAGACCGTGGTACCCGTCCAACTGCAGCGGGACCTAGTTGGGAAGAGAGAGGTAAAGATATTGTTACGTATAACTCTTTCGATGCGCTACAATTACATGATAGTGCAGAAGATTCATCAAGGGGTCCTAATCGAAGCAACCCCATACCTGGGGACCCATGTTAAACCT
>NW_011638376.1:0-244 GCF_000512975.1 Sesamum indicum
GTGTAAGCACAAAACCCTGTTTACTGCTGCTCATTTCATGTGTGGGTGTATGTATGCACATTCATGATTTCACAGAAAATCGTGCATTGTATGTGTAGTTATTTGTATTTTTTGCACACGTTTGAAGGTTTTTACGCGCTTTTTTTGGTTATATTTCTGGGTTTATACGAAAATGTTAACATTTGAAGTTCTTTATTTTTATTCTTTTGTTGAGAATTTTGTGAATGGCATTGTAATAATTTTT
>NW_011638377.1:0-244 GCF_000512975.1 Sesamum indicum
AATAATTTTTTAATACTTTACATAAATAATCTGTAAATTTTTTAGTTATGCAAAACTAATGTAATATAACTTACTTTTTTCAACCAAATTTTCATGCAATAGTACTATATTCGTGATAGAGTCTCTCAAAACTTCCGCTCACTAAAGGAGGTTGCAACTTTTATACTCTATAGCTGTCGGAGGAGTGATCTAGTGCTGGAACAGGTAAACTCAAAATCCATAAATCCGTTTTATCTTTGACCAA
>NW_011638378.1:0-244 GCF_000512975.1 Sesamum indicum
GCATTTATATATATAAACACATGGATTATTATAAGTATGACGTTTAGGGTAGATATAGCCCTTGTAGCGAAGGGGGTGCTACACCTCCCTAATAAAAGCATTTTTTCCCACCAAACAAGCCAACACGTGCACTATCTAATGACCATGTCACTCTTCCGTTAAAAATTGGATGAAAAAGTAGCTTGGGACTAATATTGAGAATTTTTTAAAACGTAAAGAACTAAATGTGAGAAAAGTCTAACAA
>NW_011638379.1:0-244 GCF_000512975.1 Sesamum indicum
CACTTTCAACAACTTTCAATATACTCTGTCTACGTACACTTAAACCACATATCGACAAACAACAAACAATTCTTCATTGGAATCACAAAATTAAGACAATAACAACATAGAAACACAATGGACCACTTTTATTTTTGGGACCACAAAAAACCCTAGATTTAACTCTAAAAATCAGATTTTTTGAAAACATAAAAAACTTACCGTACAAAGGTGGAGGAAAATCGTTAAACTCAGGATCCCGAAG
>NW_011638380.1:0-244 GCF_000512975.1 Sesamum indicum
TTGACCCAAACATAGATCGAGACCCAAGCGTTTGTGTTATACATTTGCTAATCGTAATAATAAGTACAAGTCAGTATAAAAGGGAAACAAACTTGTTTTAATAAAACCGTGCAAAATAGCTAACTTATGAAACGTTCTCAGGATTCGACGAAACTTTACCCAATCGTAGGTCCAGACCCAAGAATATATGTGGTAAAATTTCTAAGCGTAATAATACCTACAAGTTAGTATAAAAGAGAAACAA
>NW_011638381.1:0-244 GCF_000512975.1 Sesamum indicum
TCTAACATCGTCACTACTTTAAGTTTTTCAATTTTATTCAAAAACTGGAGCTGTATATAAAGAATTTTGTAAAGACAAATGGTTGATTACAATACAAAAATATGAACAGATTGATGAACTCTTTAATTAATTTTCATAAATATTGTCTCTCTTTTTTTCTTTTTGCCTTTTCCAGACGAATCTAATGTAGAAAATAATTTATTGTTTTATTGTATTCATAGATAGCATCAATATATACCTTTCT
>NW_011638382.1:0-244 GCF_000512975.1 Sesamum indicum
CTTTACTCCTCTCCCCTTATTAATCTTTCTAATTGAAAGGCAATTAGTTTATTCTCTAAATGTAGCATCCCGGCTAAGTTAATTACATTACCTTGCCCTACTTTACCTTCACGGCCTAGGCCCCCTTGTGCGTTACCCAGCTTGAACTAATAAACCAGGTTTGTTAAGAATCTGGTTCTTTAGAGCCAGGAGTTGTTCCCAGTTAAAAGTAATTTATAGAGTCCGACTTCCGCATATAGCACAT
>NW_011638383.1:0-244 GCF_000512975.1 Sesamum indicum
GCTTAGATGCGGAGAGGTCGCAGTATGTTATGAGGGAAATACACGAGGGCAGTGGTGGAAATCATTCAGGAGGAAGGTCGTTGGCCCAAAAGGTTCTTAGGCAATGTTATTTTTGGCCTACGATGGTAGAAGATGCGAAGGAGTTCGCAAGGAAATGTGAAAGTTGCCAAACATATGCAGGATTATTGCATTCTCCAGTGACCCCTCTAGAGCGCTTGAAGGTTGCATCCCTTTTGATAAGTGG
>NW_011638384.1:0-244 GCF_000512975.1 Sesamum indicum
AAAAAAAAACAGTTTCAAAATAAAATTATGATTATAAATACCGTTCCAAAATTTCACCTAAAAAAATATAAGTAACCATTAGAAAGACTATCCCCAACTGTTCCAATTCTTAAATTAAAATTTTTTGGGCTAAATCGATATTAGGAACGATTTTCAACGACTGATACAATTATCATCCCTAGTTGCAACTGCTTTTTACATAAACCGTTCCTACATTTTTGTAACGCCAACTGCAGGGGCGGAT
>NW_011638385.1:0-244 GCF_000512975.1 Sesamum indicum
ACAACACCAATTGTGAAAATTGCAATTCTTGGACGGAAAAAGAAAAAGAAACCGAGGTACGAAATTATAATTTTAATTTTTATTAATTAATATAATAATATTATTTAATTAGTTTATATATTAAATGTTGATTATATTGAGCGATGTACTATTTAATCGAAATATTTTATAAATTTGGCTATTTAAAATAGTGTCGAATTAAATATCAAATTGGATATAAAAATGATATCGTTGGTTAATTAGA
>NW_011638386.1:0-244 GCF_000512975.1 Sesamum indicum
TGGTATGCCAAACGCACCTGTCCATCTGCATCCCGAATAATGCCTGCCGCTGCTGCCGGCCCGGGATTTCCAAGCGATGACCCATCCGAATTAAGTTTGAACCACGCTGGAGAGGGGGTACTCCAACGCACCACTCTGGGTGCCTGAGGCGCTATCGGCCTGAAGCAGAATCACATAGCCAATGCCCGGTGCAAGTCACCCTTCCATTGTATGCTCGTCATGATCCGAGCTGCATACAACGTGC
>NW_011638387.1:0-244 GCF_000512975.1 Sesamum indicum
TTAGGCAAACCTGTGTCGTACAAAAGTCTTGACTATGAGAAATGATCCTGCATACATTAAAGAACTGGTGGTAGGAAAATTTGACTCAGAATCTAATTTATACAAGTTCGTTCTGGATTAATACAAACATCAAGTGTAATCGGAACTTAACTGAACATGTCTAAGTTCTCCAGAGGATAGTCAGAAAACTCCAGTTACTCAAAAGGTTCGAGTTTTTGAAATCGGACAAGAGGAAGCGATGTAG
>NW_011638388.1:0-244 GCF_000512975.1 Sesamum indicum
AGTTTTTTCTCAATTTTTTTTCAAACTTTTGGGACGCATAATATAACTGAATATAATAAAATAAATATTTCTCGATACAAATACGATGCGTAAAGAATTAAAATATTATTTTAATGTGACTTCGTATTTTTCTCTTTTATTTATTATTTTTTTAATAATTAAAATAATTAAATAAATATTTTCAAAACTCAAAAATAAATTTTCTCGTCGGCGGTTTCCGCACGGAGCGCGCGCGCGGCGGCAG
>NW_011638389.1:0-244 GCF_000512975.1 Sesamum indicum
CTAACACCTATTTATCTTTGTTTTTCTCTCTCTATCTCCACAAACAACACCAAAACAAGTTAAAAACAAAACCAAACATGTTCATTTTGATTTTTTTCTTGGGCTTACCACAACGGGCTCATTTTTTTATTAATTTCTTTTTTTATTGTGAGTTTTATTTTTTCGACTAAGATTTTTTATTTTATTTGAGCCTTAATGATTTTGTTTGGATTTTATTTCTCTTTGATAACAATTTGCTATATAA
>NW_011638390.1:0-244 GCF_000512975.1 Sesamum indicum
AAGCCAGTAGTTACCTGGAGGATAACAACTAGGAAATGGCATAAGGCAAAGGGTCGAGATCTCATCATAGATCCAATGAATGTTTTTAGACACCACCATCAGTTTGGAACGATGGTAGGAAGAGGTGAAATGTGGTTGGAACGCGTCATTTTGGCAGAAAATATGGTAGACCCGTGAGACCGAGCAGGTATCGCAGATTGCTCCCTCAGATAGGTCTGAGGGATATGGGCGATTGGCTTTAGCT
>NW_011638391.1:0-244 GCF_000512975.1 Sesamum indicum
ATGCCTTCAGATTATTTATACACTACCCCAGATCCATGGTGGAGAAGATAGAATCATTTGGCGTTTCCCGGCGACCCACAGCCCAAGCCCTATACAGACTTATCTGCCCACCCGGACCAAAAGTAGGTTGGACGTCACTACTTTCGGGTTCACATAAGATCCCACGACATAGCTTTATCCTATGGATGGCTTTTCAGGAAAAACTACCAACGACAGACAAACCCTGGCTCACACACATTGGAGG
>NW_011638392.1:0-244 GCF_000512975.1 Sesamum indicum
AATAAATAATCTCTTAGCATGTATTAGCAACTAAGTTATTAATTTAGTAATTTTAATATGAAGTCCTGTTTAACATAAATAATTTTATATATTAGTAAATTACGTATTACTAATATTAATTATATTTGTACCTTAGATTATTTTTTAAAATTATTAAATCACTTCTTTTAACTGACATCAACTTGTTTTGCAAAAAATGATTACAAAATATTGATGCTTGTTTCATAAAATTAAATACTACAAA
>NW_011638393.1:0-244 GCF_000512975.1 Sesamum indicum
AATTGCTCAGCATCAAAAGTACTGTCATCCTTAGTCTCTGAAAGATTCTGACAGTATATTCACTGCATAGTCCAATTTGTATGTGGTTCCATGAGATATTAATTTTACAATGTTGGCCTGGAGTTACATTGATTTGGTGTCTATCTGTGTGGCTATTATCAATTTTGTCTAGGCAGTTGGTGTTTTAGTTTGCGTTTTCATTATTTGTATTTGAAGCTAATCTGAAGAATTTTCAGAGTTCGAA
>NW_011638394.1:0-244 GCF_000512975.1 Sesamum indicum
GCAAGTGTCGAAGGTTAACCCAAATTGGGACTTGGGTATGTTTTAGCTTACATAGGACCATGCCCGACTCCTATTTCTGCAACATAATTGGTTGTCCTTGGAACAACTATGGTCCGCCCTCTGTAACTTCTTCCATTGCCACTACAGTTTTGAATCGGAAGAAGAAAAATTCATTTGCTGTGGTCGTGACTTCTGTTAACAATGGCCCAATAGATTTGACGTAGTCTTTTGCCCAAAACTTAAC
>NW_011638395.1:0-244 GCF_000512975.1 Sesamum indicum
CTGGGATTCTTGCAACGAATTGAACAGGACATGCAATTCACTTATCATTGGAAGTGTGAGAGTTCTAAGGTGTTCCAGTTGGGATTTGCAGACGACCTTCTCCTCTTCTGCAGAGTTGACCTTGAATCCATCAGAGTCTTCAAATAAGGATTGGACTGGTTTGCGGAATTATTGGGCCTTCGGCTGAATGTTCATAAAAGCCACTTAATCATTTCACGTTCGGCTCAAGAATTGAAAGACCAGA
>NW_011638396.1:0-244 GCF_000512975.1 Sesamum indicum
CTTGACCCAAACGTTGGTCTAGAAAACAGAATTTGTGTGGTAAATTTGTTAAGCATAATAATAACTACTAGGTTATATTAAAGGAAAACAAATTTGTTTTAATATACTGTGCAAAACAACTAAATTTTGAACGTTCTCAAAATTCGACGAAACTTGACCCTAACGTTGGTCTTGACACAAGAATTTGTGTTGTTAATTTTCTAAGCGTAATAATAACTATAAGTCTATATAAAAGCGAAACAAA
>NW_011638397.1:0-244 GCF_000512975.1 Sesamum indicum
TGTTTACAGAGTCTCATTTGTCTCAAAACATCTATGCTGGTATGGCCTAGCCTATAGTGCCATAGGTTTTTCTCACTTTCAGAGCTATAGTTGTTCATATAACAAGCATCTACATTCATGTTTTCAGCAGTGTGGGGTGTAGTCATCCTAAAATCAGTCGGTATGTGAGCTGGTAGGTTCTTCTCTAAGACATAGAGTCTTTCTTGTTGTTTACCTATGGCCATCACCCGTTTAGTCCATAGGT
>NW_011638398.1:0-244 GCF_000512975.1 Sesamum indicum
CCAGAGAATGATAGCAGAGTGATAACCAATGTTCTGTCTCTTGAAGGTATCCCCCCTCACCAGGGAACCGACCGTGCTCCATATTCTTGCGGTGAATGGGTAGCATTAGTTGAGATAAGATATGATCAAGTTCTATTTTTAGGGATTATATTGTTGGAACCATTATTTAGGTAAGGGAGAGAGTCCGAGACAGAGAATGACTCCTAGACCGCAAGGAGTCTGCTGTGTGTTAGAGTCCGAGTTC
>NW_011638399.1:0-244 GCF_000512975.1 Sesamum indicum
CCACATTAATTCTTGGGACTAGACCAACGTTTTGGTCAAGTTTCGACGAATTCTGAGAACGTTCGAAATTTTGATGTTTTGCGTGGTTTTAATAGAGTAAGTTTGTTTCCCTTTTATACAAACCTGTAGTTATTATTGAGTTTAGCAAATTTAAATTGCTTTCATTGGAAGTAGAACTCAAGACCTCCCGCTTACTAAACGAGTGCTCTAACCAACTGAGCTATGAAAGCTCATAAGCTTAGCA
>NW_011638400.1:0-244 GCF_000512975.1 Sesamum indicum
GACCAAGCTGAATGTTTAGTTATCAAGTAATTCTAGATGAAGATCGTGTTACGTTTGGATAATAAGGTCGATTGGTGGCATCATTTTGATTTGAATATTATAGAGGCTCTATTGAAATTTTTGGTCGTATAATTAGAGGTGTTTGGTGCTTTAGACCTTCATAAAATGAAACATACTATTTGATCTATTATCTTCATTAATTTTGATACAAATTTCTAAATTTGTCCAAAATTAGCACGTACAA
>NW_011638401.1:0-244 GCF_000512975.1 Sesamum indicum
ATGCACGCAACCTACTGTAAATAGAATTGCAAATGAACAAATTATTCTTTATAAAAAAAATAGCAAAATACTTCCCTATATTTTTTAAAATGAAGTAATTTATCTTTTCAAACTGGAATGTAAACATTGCTCTATTTAAAAAAAAAGATGGTTTGTATTGGGCTTGTAATGGTTTGTATCTTGGGCTTGATAAAAGATGACTGTGTCTTTAATTTGGTTATTATATGTCTTGAGAAGTGTAGTC
>NW_011638402.1:0-244 GCF_000512975.1 Sesamum indicum
AAACAAGACAAAACACACCTAATGTTTGTCTTTTTATTTTTATACATTGTTTGTGTGTTTTATTATTTTTGAACTTTCTATATAATATATATATACACTTTTATATATATAAATATAATATAAAAAAATATAATTTGACAATGAACAGTTATTTTTGTCTCCAAAAAATACAACATTAGACATACAATATATATATATATATAAATATTTATATATAAAAAATATATAATTTTTTCTCTCAAAT
>NW_011638403.1:0-244 GCF_000512975.1 Sesamum indicum
TATAATTCACACGATTGTTAGATATGATCGGTTAAAACTTTTAATCTATAGATAATAAAATGAATCATTGAAACTATCCACTTAAGCGTCACGCATCCGTAAATGTGGTCAACCTAAATGAGTTTTATTATGCCAAATAGAATATAATGTATTTTTTAGATTAAAATAAAAAATTATTAAATTTCATCCAAAAGAGATATTATCTAACGGCTTTTGGATAAAGAATTAAAAATATTGAATTTAT
>NW_011638404.1:0-244 GCF_000512975.1 Sesamum indicum
GACCTCCTTTTCAATTTTCTCTTTGCACAATTTTTTAACTATTTATGTTATAGGAGTCAGATTCAGCTCTTTGTCTTATTGTGCTGAGTGGATTTTAAATGTCCAAGTAGCATTTGTGTGGCTTTGTTGAAGTACAGAGATAGCATGTCTTATAATTAATGCATTAGATTGTTGTTTGTCGTCTTCTGCCTCTTTATTTGTGTTCCTAATAATTATTTCACTAATGGAATCAAGGTAACCCTTT
>NW_011638405.1:0-244 GCF_000512975.1 Sesamum indicum
GGCGGATCAAAAAGCCTATAAAGAGTCTGTACTGTAGGAATCCCATGGTCGAATCTGCAAATAATGCGGTCCTCCCCTCCGTGGATAGTGGGTAGTGCATGTGTGATTTCCAAACACTCAAAGTCTGTGATAGGGGGCCACTGCCATTCTCCTCCAGTAATAACAGTACTGAGTTTAGCTGACTCCTCTAATCCAAGTAACCTCGGTCTACGTGGGAATGTATCACTAAGGGGTCCTAGATGAT
>NW_011638406.1:0-244 GCF_000512975.1 Sesamum indicum
CAGCCCCGCCTGCGCGAGCGCGCCGGTGCGGAAACAGCCCCGCGTGCGCGCGCGCCTTTGCGGACGCTGCCAAAAATTTGCACGTCACCCCAAAATCACATGACTAATTCGTTTTTGTCGAAATAATTTATTTTTGAGTTATGAAAATATTTATTAAATTATTTTAATTATTAAAAAAATAATAAATAAAAGGAAAAAAGGGAAAAATATGAAGACACATTAGAATAATTTTTTAAATTTTTAT
>NW_011638407.1:0-244 GCF_000512975.1 Sesamum indicum
GATTTCTTTATGTTTTGTTCAAAATTCTCTTACGGTACAAATTTCAGTTGGGCCCAACGGTAAAAAACTTATTATTATTATTTTTACTTTAATTTATAATGATAACAAAATTAATTCATTTGCTTGAAAATTTAAATTATTACCCAATTGAAAAATGGTTGAATAATAATTATAAAATATAAAATAATATATTCAAATAATAAAATTATGAAATTCAAATGCAAATTTTTTGGAGTGAGTAAGA
>NW_011638408.1:0-244 GCF_000512975.1 Sesamum indicum
AACATTGCACTTAGCACAAAGCAAACACAAGAAATATGAATTGATACAAAATCAATAAACTATTGATTCTTGTTCTTCAATCACTATGTTTGTTTCTTCCTTTTTATTAAACCATTTTGGTCTTTTACAATCGTTTATAAAATGACCCTTTTTCCCACAATTGTAGCATCTCTTATCTTTATCCTTCACTTCTTCTTCGTTATCACTGGACTTAGAACTATTGTGTTTTTTATTCATCTCTTTG
>NW_011638409.1:0-244 GCF_000512975.1 Sesamum indicum
GGTCAGTATGACTTGAATCCCCGACTTCGATAGTGTGGACGTAGTCCTTGGACTTGAGGAATCACTTCAGTCACGTGCATATGATGACTATATCTTGAATCTGCACGGGAGGTGATTGTGTCACTGAAATGATCATCATAAGCCTTGTCCACTGCAGTCGGAGTACATAGCAAGGACGGTGAGTTCCAATAAGAGGTTTTGTCCCTTGTTAGTATGTGACAAAAGTATCTCCTATACACTTGGA
>NW_011638410.1:0-244 GCF_000512975.1 Sesamum indicum
CTTCATTTTTTCTCTTTATTAACATACCGTTTATTAAATATAATTTTCAAAATATTTCTATGAATTTTCTATCAATTTCTCGCTATTATAATTTAATTGAACAATAATACATAGAATTGTGTATTTGATTAATAATTCCGATGAAATTGTATAAATTAGCTATAGTAATATTCAATCTAACGAATTTAATAATCTAATTAACCAACGAAATTATTTTTATATCCGATTCTATATTTAATTAGAC
>NW_011638411.1:0-244 GCF_000512975.1 Sesamum indicum
GAACACGTGTGGTTGACCATTAAGTAACACCGAGAAAGATGTGGTAGTGAGACACTCGTCAATCCACTAGACAAAGAGGGGCGGAAATCCAAACATTCAAAGCACAGTTGTTAAGAAATCCCATTCAACAGTGTCGTATGCCTTACGTAGATCCACTTTCAGAGCACACTTCGGTGGAAGATGTTGCTGGTAGTAACCAGTAAAGAGTTCTTGGACTAGCAGAATATTGTCCACAATAGAGCGA
>NW_011638412.1:0-244 GCF_000512975.1 Sesamum indicum
ATTAAGTTAAAACTGGTAGAAAACAATATAATTATTCAAATTATGATTTGAAAAATGATTATATATATGCGGAATTAGTATAACAATAAATTTATGATGATAATGAATGTTAACAAGTGAAATATGTACGATTTTTTCTAAATCTATGCGCAAAGTTTAAATTTGACAGTCCAGATTACACGCTCCATGCATTACAATTTGAAACTGAAGCTCTTGCTAGTACACAAAAAATCAATAAATTTAG
>NW_011638413.1:0-244 GCF_000512975.1 Sesamum indicum
GAGCTCGAGCTCGACTCTGGAACTTCGAGCTCGAGCTCGAGCTCGAGCTCGACGAGCTCGCCAAGATGGAGTTCGAGCTCGAGCTCGCCAATGAATTCTCGAGCTCGAGCTCGAGCTCGAACTCGAGTTCGGTTTCTCGAGCTCGAGCTCGAGCTCGAGCTGAGCTCGAGCAGATTTCAGCTCGACGACTTTTTGTATTATTATTATTATTATTATTATTATTATTCTAATTATTATTATTATT
>NW_011638414.1:0-244 GCF_000512975.1 Sesamum indicum
CCATGATTCCTCAAGTCCAAGGACTAATTGGAGTCGGGAATTCAAGTCATACTGACCAAGCCTCCAAAGCTTCCATATGATGATTCCCTCGAGTCAGTTCAATCAGCTAACAACCTTGTCAACTAATCCACTAAAATTGCATAGACATCCCATGTTTGTCGCTGATGAAAGACGGCACTCATCCAATGAATGCAATACTTAGTGCAAGTCTCTATAGGACTCTCGATGCCCAGTCTCGAGGTCC
>NW_011638415.1:0-244 GCF_000512975.1 Sesamum indicum
AAAACAAACTTGCTTTAATAAAACTGCGCAAAACAGCTAAATTTTGAACGTTCTCAGAATTCAACGAAACTTGAACAGAACGTTGGTGTAGACCCTAGAATTTGTGTGGTAAATTTGCTAAATGTAATAATAACTACAAGTTTGTATAAAAGGGAAACAAACTTGCTATAATAAAACCGCGCAAAACAACTAAATTTTGAACGTTCTCATAATTCGACGAAACTTGACCCAAACGTTTGTCTAG
>NW_011638416.1:0-244 GCF_000512975.1 Sesamum indicum
AGAATTATGGAAAGAATTTGTTCGAATTCTTCTTGCATTTCTTGTACTACTATTGTATCAAGTACAAAATGTGAACTTTAAGAGTGGACGGGTTCATCATTTCTATTGGACATTGGAGCTCTCAAGGTAGATGCCTCAAATTGATTAGTAAGTGTTGATAAGAAGTTAGACTGCATATGAATTTGGGAGAGAGAAACTCTTCGAACAACTCTATTTAGGCTGGGACCTAATGCAGATTTTTAAT
>NW_011638417.1:0-244 GCF_000512975.1 Sesamum indicum
ACAGGGCAAACTCGGTCATATGTTGTGAACATAAAGAGTATATATTTAAAAAGTTTTCAAATACAAGTTTTGAAATTCTCAACTTCTGCAGCATATGCTTGAAAATTGGGATCCCATTTCGAGAAGTTGCACCATCGTGGTCGAAGCGTGAATTGTGGATGGAAGCATTCATCACAAGTAAGTCTGTTGGTCATAAATTGTGGCAGTAGAAATTTTGCTGTAGTTAGTCTTGACCTCCAGCAGT
>NW_011638418.1:0-244 GCF_000512975.1 Sesamum indicum
TCTTGCAATAACCCCTATACCCATAGATGATTGTTCTTGAGAATATGCGCCACCAAATGAACTTTTACTGAGTCAGTAGGTGGAGGATACCACTGATTTGTTTGAGCTTGATTCTGTACTGTACTAAGACTCTGGTAACAATTCATGAAGTCGGGAAGATGGATTGTTGACTCACGTATTATCACCATAGGGTGAGAACTTGATGACTCCATCAAACACTTATTGCGGTGATTTAGATATTCCA
>NW_011638419.1:0-244 GCF_000512975.1 Sesamum indicum
ACCTCATATGTTGAGAAAGTCTTGAAGAGATTCAAGATGAAAAACTCCAAACGAGGATTCTTTCCTATGAGACATAGGGTTAAGCTGTCCAAGAAGCAGTCTCCTAAGACTGATGAGGAGCTTAGAAAAATGTTTGACATACCCTATGCTTCAGTTGTAGGTAGCATACAGTATGTTGTGCAGTGCACAAGGCCAGATATCGCTTTTGCTTTGAGCGTAACAAGCAAATATCAGGCATGTGCCG
>NW_011638420.1:0-244 GCF_000512975.1 Sesamum indicum
TTCATCGAATTCTGATAACGTTCAAAATTTAGATGTTTTGCATGGTTTTATTAGAACAATTTTGTCTCCCTGTTATACAAACTTGTACTTATTATTAAGCTTAGCAAATTTACCACACAAATTCTTGGGTGTAGATCGAGTTTTGGGTCAAATTTCGTCGAATTCTAAGAACATTCAAAATTTTGTTGTTTTGTACAGTTTTATTAGAACAATTTTGTTTCCCTTTTATACAAACTTGTAGTTA
>NW_011638421.1:0-244 GCF_000512975.1 Sesamum indicum
TTAGGCAAACCTGTGTCGTACAAAAGTCTTGACTATGAGAAATGATCCTGCATACATTAAAGAACTGGTGGGAGGAAAATTTGACTCAGAATCTAATTTATACAAGTTCGTTCTGGATTAATACAAACATCAAGTGTAATCGGAACTTAACTGAACATGTCTAAGTTCTCCAAAGGATAGTCAGAAAACTCCAGTTACTCAAAAGGTTCGAGTTTTTGAAATCGGACAAGAGGAAGCGATGTAG
>NW_011638422.1:0-244 GCF_000512975.1 Sesamum indicum
TGTTGGAGAGTTCATGTGCTCTTTACGGAGCCACTTAATTTCAATTTTACGACACCACCTCCGCTTTCCCCTCCATCTTAAAGCCCGATTTAAGGTAGCGATGTCTCGTAAGTCCTTCCTACCTTCCACTAACAGTTTACATACATATTGCCATGCTACCTTGGCATAGCCCGTAGTCATCCCTCCTTTCCACAAGAATGCTAGAAGTCGCTTCTCAATCTCCCTTATAACACCTTAGGCTATA
>NW_011638423.1:0-244 GCF_000512975.1 Sesamum indicum
GCCTAACAAACTATATCTCCGGATGATTTCTAGCCTATAAATACGGAGGTTCCATTTCCCCTAAAAGTCTCGGCCGGAAAAAGGAAATCTGTTTTCTACTCTTGTTCTTCGTGATATCTACTCTGAGAGTGTTCTTTGTGAAAGTGAGAGTGTCCGATCTTTGTGTTCGGGTCTTGGTTGGGTGCCGAGTGTTGTGGAGCAACCGTGGGGGCTTGCCGTGTGTGGTTGGGTGCGGTATTTGTGA
>NW_011638424.1:0-244 GCF_000512975.1 Sesamum indicum
AATAAACTTATCACAAACCTCCATCTGTCGAAATTCTATTTATCTCTCCCTTGTAATTACCAGGCATAAAGTTGGTAACAGCTGCTTTATCATGATCCCTATATCAGAAAAAGGAAGCCAATGCTGGTAGATTTAGAGCCAACCAAAGAAATAGATATTAGTATCACATCATTTATATTTGATTGCAAAATACTTTGCAGCATTTTTCGCCTCTATATAATCCCCGATGCAACACCCTGTAATA
>NW_011638425.1:0-244 GCF_000512975.1 Sesamum indicum
TTTTGTATTGAAAGGGGATTGGACGTCCCTGCAGAGGCACGCGCCCTCCAATGCTAGAGAGGGCTGCCCCCGCGACACGTGGACCTCAATATCGAGACAATTAAAATGACCTGCAAAGCACCTGTTGATTTCTGCACACGACTCAGCCGTCGCGTCCAGAACTAAGGGGGCAAATGATGAGGGGGTTTTTATCTTCGGACGAATATACCCCTCACACTAATTAAGGAACCTCTATGGAAAGATT
>NW_011638426.1:0-244 GCF_000512975.1 Sesamum indicum
ATTCTAGGCCCAAGTACTAAAAAATGGAAACTGAAAATTGAAACACAAACAAACAACACTTGAAAACATTGGACTAGTGTAGATTATTAATCCAAACCAAGCTAGTCCACCAAAATAAACATACTCTAATTTTATGAATCATAATTTTTCTTTGGTCATGGCTTGGATATTACAGCAGGCATTCTCGGTATCCAGGCAGAGATTTCTCATAACAAGGTTTGACACATACTACACAATTATCTCG
>NW_011638427.1:0-244 GCF_000512975.1 Sesamum indicum
CAAATTTACTACACAAATGCATGGCCAAGACGAACGTTTGGGTCAAGTTTCGTGAAATTCTGAGAACGTTTAAAATTTCGCTGTTTGGAATGATTTTATTATAGCAAGTTCGTTTCCCTTTTACACTATCTTATAGTTATTATTACGCTTGTAAATTTACCACACAAATGCATGGGCCAAGGCCAACGTTTGGGTCAAGTTTTGTGGAATTTTGAGAACGTTGAAAATTTCGTTGTTTGGCACG
>NW_011638428.1:0-244 GCF_000512975.1 Sesamum indicum
TTGAAAATTTAGTTGTTTTGCACGGTTTTATTAAAGCAAATATATTTTCCTTTTACACTAACTTGTAGTTATTATTATGCTTAACAAATTTACCACACAAATGCATTGGTTTAGACCTACGTTTGGATCAAGTTTCGTGGAATTTTGAGAAAGTTCAAATTTAAGTTGTTTTGCACGGTTTAATAAAGCAACTTTATTTCCATTTTACACTAACTTGTAGTTATTATTACGCTTAGCAAAATTT
>NW_011638429.1:0-244 GCF_000512975.1 Sesamum indicum
CTCACCCTAAAAAAAAATAAGTGTTAAATTTTGCCATATTAAATTTAAGTTTAAATTCAAAGAATTTTATACTTGTTAATTGTTAAATCCAAAATTATTTTAATTAATTAAAATATATGTTTAATTATAGTAATTACCATTGTAATGTATTCTTAATTAGTTAAAATAATTAGTTATTGTAATTATTTAAAATATTCTTAATTAACTAAAATATATTTTAATTAATATAATTAAAATTAATTAA
>NW_011638430.1:0-244 GCF_000512975.1 Sesamum indicum
TAAAATTTTATTCAAATACAATAATTATATTTAAAAATTACTTTGTTATTTGTATAAAATAATTTTTTATTCTTCGATTTCGAAAATTAAAATGATAAATTAGATGAAAAGAGAAAAGATGCCCGTTGGATCGTTGAGTTAAATTATAGGTATGAATAAAATTTGTCCATTGCTGCTCGATTATGTCTATGAATTTGTTTGGACTTTTGTTCGGTGTTTACGCTAAACACATACTTACTAGTTT
>NW_011638431.1:0-244 GCF_000512975.1 Sesamum indicum
CTCGTCTGTCTATCGAATATTAGATGTTGATTTTTCATAGAAAGAAATCTGCACTTCTTGAAATTCGATAACTTCCGACTCTTTGTTGCAAGAAGTTTACTTTTATTGTTTCTTTTCTAAAGTTCGAAAACTCACAGCAAACTGCAAACCCAAGTTCGGGGAGTTTTATCTCAAACTACTTAAAGCAAAAATCAAACAACCATTGTCTATATATGTTGAGTTTGTCAATTATACCATGTTGATG
>NW_011638432.1:0-244 GCF_000512975.1 Sesamum indicum
GGAAAATGGTCTTTTCTCGTGGCGGCATTAAGCTTTCTATAGTCAATACAAACTCGCCACCCGTTTTGAACGCGTGTGGGTACTAAATTTCCAACAGAATTTTCGATTACAGTAATACCTGTTTTCTTAGGTACTACTTGAGTTGGACTTACCCATTCACTGTCAGAAATTGAAAAGATCATACCTGCATCGAGAAGTTTCAAAATTTCTTTCTTTACTACCTCCATCATCAAAGGGTTCAACC
>NW_011638433.1:0-244 GCF_000512975.1 Sesamum indicum
GGGGCATTTATGCAAAGATGATTCACCTCACTTCAGGAATTCATGGTAATAACTCTGTTGCTGCAGATACTGCTTTTGATTTTTGGAACCAATATGCACATCCCCAGCCCTTGATCAACCTTGATGTACTCACCTTTCGTACACTCAAGTGTTTCTTTGGCCTCTTCTCATTTCTTGAACAACTGAAAGGTTTGCTCTTGTGCAATCTGTCATCCAAAAAGCTGGGGTCTTGGAACGTTTGCCT
>NW_011638434.1:0-244 GCF_000512975.1 Sesamum indicum
TACCTACATGAGGGGTTGGACAAGAACTTTTAGATACAGGCCTAGAAAGTTCATAGGACGAAGTTCTTTTTCCCGAAGGCTGGTCTATGAATACCTCACTTTTCTTCAATGAAGAAGGAGACCAAGGTTAGCTTGAAAGAGTCTCGGTCGGTCGCCCTGTTCCGATTGACTTCTTTGTGCCCGTTCGTGCCGAATAAGATCGAGAGGGTTTTGGCATGAACTTTAGCGAAACCTATCCTGCCGA
>NW_011638435.1:0-244 GCF_000512975.1 Sesamum indicum
AGAGGTAGATGATCATCCCAGTTGCCCTTAAACTCCATTGTACAAGCTCTCATCATATCTTCTAGGGTTTGGATCGTTCTTTCTGACTGCCCATCTGTTTGAGGATGAAATGCAGTACTGAAATGCAATTTTGTGCCCAAAGCCCTCTGTAAACTTTCCCAAAAGCGTGAGGTAATCGGGGATCTCTGTCTGACACAATCGATACAGGCACTCCATGTAATCTCACTATCTCAGAAATGTATAA
>NW_011638436.1:0-244 GCF_000512975.1 Sesamum indicum
TTTTATAATTAGAAGATTAATTTTTAATTTTTATTAGCAAAAGGTAGAGTTGTTATATTTATGGGATTGAATAATAGTTATATTTATTTAATATTTTTTTATTACACCTCTAAAATTATTGTTGAATAATTATTGTTAATGTATTCACACTTGTATATTTTTAGAGCAGATTTTTTTTTTCTATATAGACTTTTATTACCAAAAGGTAGAGGGTCAAAGCAATATTTATGGGAATTTATAATAT
>NW_011638437.1:0-244 GCF_000512975.1 Sesamum indicum
CTTTTCTATACCAAAAGGTATACACGTACATACACTAGAAAGGACAATTTCAAGATAGTCATCATCTTTATACTCTCTGTAGGAAAAGGTATACCATACTTCTCTTGAATACTCTTGTACGTGGAGCCAAATCATATGCAAATGGGATTACATACTTTGTCACTCTTTTTTATTTATTCTCTATCATTAGGGTGATCCAATTGTGTGACATATATTCATACATGTATCAGTGGGTGATTGTACG
>NW_011638438.1:0-244 GCF_000512975.1 Sesamum indicum
AGAAGTACCTACTGAAAAAAAGAAGAAACTGAGGTTGGAGAATGGTTGGTGGCTGTCAGCGGAGGAAGGCGACTGGTGGCTCTCAGCGGAGGAAGGCGCGGCTGCCTGAAATGTGAGAATTGGCTGCCGTCGAAATGGGACGTTTTTCTTGGCTTTTTTTTTTCATATGGTTTTAGTGTGTGTTTGGTATTTTACAACGGATAATAAAATTTGCACTGGGCTGGGCCGGTCACTCTTTGTTGGG
>NW_011638439.1:0-244 GCF_000512975.1 Sesamum indicum
AAGTTAAAATTTGAAGCTGTTGGCTAACTCTGGTTTATTTAATCAATTATTTCAAATAAACTTTTACAGAATCAATTACCATCAGAATCAACTAGATGAAAATCAGTTCTTCTATAACCAGTTATTTAAAAGCTGGCCCTAAATCAAGTGCATGTAACTTGGAGTCTGTACCACTCTTTCAAGAAATCAAACTTTGAGAAACAGTACAAAAGTTTACTAGAACAGAGGTTGTGGGCATAAATCG
>NW_011638440.1:0-244 GCF_000512975.1 Sesamum indicum
TGCACCGAATTGCATTCCATGCTGCTTACAATAAAGACGTAGGGGATGTCAAATATCTAAGCTCCTCATCAATCTACCATGATTGAATCTTGGATAGCTTGTCCTTATATAGGAGTCCAATTCCTATTATGGAAAATTTGATGAAGAATGTTCGTGTTCCAAACATCCAAGATGTCTTTATATCATTCCAAATGATCAAGACACTCTGAACCTCTAAAACACTTTGAACACAATTGGGCTCCCA
>NW_011638441.1:0-244 GCF_000512975.1 Sesamum indicum
GCATTTGTGTTGTTAATTTGCTAAGCGTAATAATAACTACAAGTTAGTATAAAAGGAAAAAAAACTTGTTTTAATAAAACCGTGCAAAACAGCTAACTTTTGAACGTTCTCAAAATTTGACGAAACTTGACCCAATCGTAGGTCTAGACCCAAGATTATGTGTGGTAAATTTCCTAAGCGTAACAATACCTACAAGTTAGTATAAAAGGGAAACAAACTTGTTTTAATAAAACAGTGTAAAACA
>NW_011638442.1:0-244 GCF_000512975.1 Sesamum indicum
CTATCTCCTACTATCCAAAGATAATAGTCCCACAAGAAAAGGCATCTCTAAATAAATCATTTTTATACAGACAAAATTTCATATAGCCACCAAGAAATAAATGTGATAATTTTTTCAATAAATCGAAAAAGAAAGAAAGGATTGTTGTAATGTCTTTAAAGTTATAGCCCCCGAGACAAAACGAAATATTATGTACACATAATCTTAAAACACAAATGCAGCAATACGTTATACAAATGCTAAC
>NW_011638443.1:0-244 GCF_000512975.1 Sesamum indicum
GTTCCCCTTTTGGTCAACCTACTCGATTCCCCTATTGCATATGTTGATTTCCTCTTCTCCTCCCCCTTCCTTTTGTCCTCCATTACTGCTTCTTCCATTCGAACCGCCGATTCAACAAGAGTTTTAAATTTTGTAATTCTGACTGCGAGACCTCTTCTGATCTCCGGTCGTAACCCCTGTTCAAAACGATAACAACGATCCTCCTGCGTTGCAATTGCTTCTGGTGCATATTTGGCTAGTGCTG
>NW_011638444.1:0-244 GCF_000512975.1 Sesamum indicum
TAAATAGATGTAACTGTGGGTCGTCCCATCTCGAATCGCCAAATAATGCAATCTGTCTCGCCATGAATTATCGGCAATGCATGAAAAATCTCCAAGCACTTAATGTCCGTAATGAGAGGCCAATGCCATTGCCCGCTGCTGAGCTTGTCCGCTGTCCCAAGCCCAAGCAGACGTGGACCCCGTGGGAATCTCTCAATAATGGGACCAAGGTGATGCAATGGATCATGCCACAGATAAGATGAAT
>NW_011638445.1:0-244 GCF_000512975.1 Sesamum indicum
TGATTGTAGGTCAACAAATGATTGCAATGGCATCTAATGCTAGTGTTGTTTACATATGACGATTATAGCAAAGTGTTCTTTCGGAGTCAAGGTGCAAAAGTGCGGGAATTCTTTGCTAGTTTTTTCCAGCTGTAGCTTCTAGTTGCAGATTTGGCAATAATGATGGTTCGCCATTAATGGAAGTCGACAACAACCTCCTTGATTGAGGGAAATATACATAACTTTGTATCATTGTTTGTTCTAT
>NW_011638446.1:0-244 GCF_000512975.1 Sesamum indicum
TAGTTGGAGGATAGGCTGGAGAGTTTGGGAACTAGAATGCAAAACTGAGAGATGCCAAGAAGGAGGTGACAAGACGCTGCCAACAGTTGGAGAGGGATGTAAGGCAATTGAAGAAAGAGACAACCAGCTAGGAGAGCGCTCTAAAGTAGGCAGTGGTGGACTTTCTCCACCCTGAGGAGGGAAAAAACTTCCCGGAGGCCTACTGGGTGAGCTGCTTGAAGGAGTCAAGGGCTACGAGAAATAC
>NW_011638447.1:0-244 GCF_000512975.1 Sesamum indicum
TGTTGTTTGATGTGTTGTGGATGTCTGAAAATGAGAATATATGGATATACTGTTTTACGTTACTAGTTGCTCACAAGAATGGTGATATGTGAAAATGAGGGAGTGGTGGAAATTGAATGTATATTGTGGCGTGAATACCCCTTGATGTGTTGAAAAGCCTATAAGGGGAAATAAAATGAAAAGAGTTTTGATGCGATATGAGAAAGAAATGAAATGAAAAGAGCTTTGATGCGATATGAAAAAG
>NW_011638448.1:0-244 GCF_000512975.1 Sesamum indicum
GCGCCATGGTCTTCTCCTTTGTTTCGTAACTTCCTTCTATCTGCATTGCTATGAGCTGTGAGTCGGTATAGACTTCTAATACCTTTGCTCCTGCTTCGTAGGCCAAGTCTAACTCAAAATCAGGGCCTCATACTCTGCCTCGTTGTTCGTTGTTGGAAATGAGAGTCGGGCAGCGACCTCTATCTCTACTCCTGGTCCTTGGATCAGAATTCCCGCACCTCCGTTGTGAGCATTAGATGACCCA
>NW_011638449.1:0-244 GCF_000512975.1 Sesamum indicum
GAATATTCACATTAATATGTATATAAAAAAGAATATACTAATGCTTACATATCGGAAATATTATCATGAAGTTATGAGTATTGTACTCATTAATTATTTAAAAATATATAATTATCTTTTGCACGTATAAAAACGGGCCAAGTATTGTTTTAAGCCTGTAGCCTATCACATGAATTTTTTATTGTAGTATTTGTTACATTTATCCATTTTAATCTATCAACATTGTCTTTTGTTGACAGATGAA
>NW_011638450.1:0-244 GCF_000512975.1 Sesamum indicum
CAATCATTCCCGCTGAAATTGGAGAAGAAACTGCTCGGGTCACTCAATACACGGAAGAAGAGAACTCTCAAGAACGGGCCTTCGATCTGACTGTGATTGAAGAAGGAAGGGATCGCGCTTACGCAAAAATATTGCGCTACAAAAGCATGATGACCCGGAGTTATAATCGTCGAGTGCGACCACGGCATTTCCAGGTCGGAGACTTGGTTCTAAAGAAAGTGGAAGTATCTAAGCATGTGGGAAA
>NW_011638451.1:0-244 GCF_000512975.1 Sesamum indicum
GACCCAAACGTTGGTCTAGACCAATTCTTTTGTGTGGTAAATTTGCTAAACCTAACAATAAGTACAACTTAGCAGAAAAGGGAAACAGACTTGTTTTAATAAAACTGTGCAAAACAACTAAACTTTGAACGTTCCCAGAATTCTACGAAATTTTTTTTTTTGGTAAAAGTAAGTTTCATTAAGTAAAATTGGTAACAACAATATGGTCCCGATATGGTTTATCACTCGACAGGCCAAGGGATTC
>NW_011638452.1:0-244 GCF_000512975.1 Sesamum indicum
AATTTAATTATTTTCTTGGTAATTATTTATTTTTTCTTTAATCTACATATAACAGTTTGTTTATAGAAAGCTTATGCAATCACTTACTCATTCACTAAAAAAATGGAAACAAAATTAGATATTAGTGTGCAATCACGTGCATTTTTGCTATTATGCACTCTTATGTTTCTTTTTCTAAAAAATGTGATATTATAATTTATAAAATAAACTCGTCTATTCTACTAACATACATATGTATGGCAGG
>NW_011638453.1:0-244 GCF_000512975.1 Sesamum indicum
TATGGGGCACTACTGGGATTAAGCGTTTCGACTGCAGGGTAGGTGTAGGCACCTTAACCATATTCACTTTAATAGCTTTGTCCATCTAAAGCAGAAAGACATATATTGGAAATAAATCCTTTTTTAGGGTCATGTTAAAGCATCTAAAGGGACGGGCATCCGCCCTAAAGACTTCGGAAGCTTTTTTTGCTTTTTTGAAAGGGCAAAAAGCTCCCCAATAAAGAAGGAAATCGAGTTAGGCTAA
>NW_011638454.1:0-244 GCF_000512975.1 Sesamum indicum
TAATTGAACAATAATACACATAATTGCGAATTTGGTTAACAATTCCGATGGAATTGTATAAATTAGCTATATTAAAATTCAAATCTAGTAAATTTAATAATCTAATTAACCAACGATATCATTTTTATATCCGATTTGATATTTAATCTGACACTATTTTAAATAGCCAAACACGTAAAATATTCCGATTAAATAATACATCGCTCAATATAAATTATATTTAGTAAAAGAACTAATTAAATAA
>NW_011638455.1:0-244 GCF_000512975.1 Sesamum indicum
GTTCAAAAGTGTACGATAAGAGAAAATTTGATAAAGCTCTTTTGTCTTTCAGGCAACAGGGACTCATTGATATAGTTTCTACAAGGAATCTGAAGAAGAAATTAAGAACCTCAAGGAAACATTGCAGAAGATAAAGTCATTAGACATAAGCAAGGAAATCATGCTTTTCCTTGAAAATGTCAAGAGGCTTAGCCAAAGAAATTTTAGTGAAAATCCTGTAGCTTGGTGGGATAGGAACAAGATT
>NW_011638456.1:0-244 GCF_000512975.1 Sesamum indicum
CAATGGAATAAGAAGTTTGATATGTTCATGCTCTCACTTAAGTTTAAAAGGAGTGATTATGACCATTGCCTATATTTTAAGTTTTCTGATGAAGTACCTATTTTTCTTGTGTTATACGTCGATGACATGCTCATTACTAGTCCTTGCATAAAACTCATCGAATCCTTGCAAAAAGACCTTTCCAAAAACTTTGAAATGAAAAATCTTGGTGATGCAAAGAAAATTCTTGGCATGGATATTCATA
>NW_011638457.1:0-244 GCF_000512975.1 Sesamum indicum
AAAAAGAGATAGTGAAGAACCAAAAACAAGTGGGGAAGATTGGCAAAGAGGAGTTTGCTTCTGCGTACCCATTCTTGTCATCGTCTTTGGATGAAGATGGATATTTCAACATCATCAAGGAGAAAATTCTATTCATTGGCAGAGAGAAGGCACAAGAGCTGGAAGAGAAGTGTAGGGATGTGAAAGCTGCAGAGCTTAGACTGGAGCGTAAAAGGATTGACTTGATTAGGAGGGACTTACACAA
>NW_011638458.1:0-244 GCF_000512975.1 Sesamum indicum
ACGTCCTTAGATCATTATCCAATTGACTAGTTCTTTTTCCTTTTCTTTTTATTCTTTCTATTTCATCATTTATTTTTCATTTCCTCGTCCCATCTTTTTTTTCTTTTCTTTGTGACTATCAGTGCATCACTTGTATGCAACCTCATTTCATTCACTTTTTTCATGTCAATTTGCAAACAACCAAGCCAACACCACCCCCTTGAATGGGTTCAAAATCATTTCAGGAGATAATCAAGAAGGGGAT
>NW_011638459.1:0-244 GCF_000512975.1 Sesamum indicum
AAGAAAAAGAGAAGAGGAAGGAAGCCGGCTGAGGTGACAAATGGTTGACGGCAGTGGTGGGTCAACGACTGTGGAAGAAACAAACTGAAAAGAGGAGAAGAGAAAGAAAAAAGAAAGAGAGAAGAGGAGAAGAAAAAGAAAAAGTGAAGAGGAAGGAGGGTGGCCCAGGCGGGGCTGAGTAGCGAGGGGGAAGAAAGAATAAGGAAGAGAGTTGAAGAGAAAGGCGGTGAAAATGAAGTTGAGG
>NW_011638460.1:0-244 GCF_000512975.1 Sesamum indicum
TTCCGAGTAGTCTCAATCCCCGTGGAAATGTGTTACTTAGAGGGCCAAGATAATGCCACGGGTCTTGCCAAGGATAAAATCTCCTCCCGTCCCCTATCCGATAGTCGACCATGGGCCGGAGGAAAACCCTTAGACGTAGGATTTTTCGCCAACCCCATGAACCTCCATGCTCTCGAATCATCCAAATAGAGGTGTCTCGTAACCGACCCTGGTAAAGCCATTCAACCCATATTGAGGTCCTATC
>NW_011638461.1:0-244 GCF_000512975.1 Sesamum indicum
CACCTTTCATGGGGTCGATCACCAGAATTTCAAACATCTCTTCCTTTGACAAAGTAATCCCAAGTTCCTCGACATATACAGACTCCACATCATTTCCAAGAACCTGGAAACAACATAAGGAACTCGTTATCCTTGTAAGTTCAAGTAATAAGAGAAACCTTAGCGGGAGCTAATACCTGTTTCAGTGCCAATCTGAAAAGCTCAGGCTGGAGTATGTTCCTGAGATTTACAGCTCCAAATGGAT
>NW_011638462.1:0-244 GCF_000512975.1 Sesamum indicum
CAGACAGCTCCCTTAGATAGTGAAGGAGAAGATGAGCACACGCCCATATTTAATCGATTCCAAAGCTTGGAAGACCTGGAAACGGAGGACACTTTGCAGAAACTTGAAAGCATGCAGAACGTCACACTTCCTGCTAACGCTAATATGTCGGAACGAGGTAATGAAACAATCAATATCACCCACACCTTCGAGATCAGGAGTGATATGGATGGCCACAATCAAGAAGGGCAAGAAGTACAACAAA
>NW_011638463.1:0-244 GCF_000512975.1 Sesamum indicum
CTTTTCTTCGCAAGAAGGTCGCCTTTTCTATACGATGGATGAATGTGCCGATAGGAGAGCCATGTCCCTCAGACCACCTCACTAGATGAACCTTTTTAGCCCCCCGCTTCTGACTAACCATGAGATTAGTCATCCGAGCGAGACCTTGTGGGTTACAGCCTTACCCAACTGGTGTAATTTTGGGAACTGTGGAGAGAAATCTGTCACAGCTGAGCGCACGAAAGGAAATTTTTATTTTATGTTC
>NW_011638464.1:0-244 GCF_000512975.1 Sesamum indicum
CGTCACGATAATCACATAAAGAGTTAACGTATTCGTGAGTGCGTGCGTTTTCAGTGGTAGTGAAACCCAATACAATATTGAACTCAGCCAAAGTCATAGAAAAGTGACGCCCCATTAAGCGAAATTTGATTACTCCTGGTGTGTCTAATGTGAGTGATATGGAGTAGTGAATAAAAAGTGGTGTAAAATTCTCTCGTGAGTTCAATATATGCATGTTCGGTACAATCAAAGAAACATTTCCAAC
>NW_011638465.1:0-244 GCF_000512975.1 Sesamum indicum
AGCATTGAAGCACAACTGAGCGACATCCAAGAGTTTCACCCAATCTTTTTGCGTACCTCGCACAAAGTGCCGAAGGTATTCCTCCAACAACAAATTAAAGTGTTCCGTCTGGCCGTCAGATTGTGGGTGATAGCTCGAGCTCATAGAAAGTTTGGCCCCAAGGATTTTAAATAGCTCGGTCCAGAAGACGCCAGTGAAACGGGTGTCCCGATCACTGACGATGTCCTTTGGCAGTCCCCAGTAT
>NW_011638466.1:0-243 GCF_000512975.1 Sesamum indicum
TAATGTCTTTGTGGGACGCAAGCATATTACTGCAAATTCCTATTTTGCTGAGATTTGTGATATTCATTTGCAGTTGATTGAATGGTGCCAGAAATCAGATGATTTTATTAGCTCTTTGGCATTGAAATTAAAATCAAAATTTGATGAATATTGGAAGAAATGCAGCTTGATTATGGCAATTGCAGCCATCTTAGATCCACGGTTTAAGATGAAACTGGTGGAATATTACTACCCACAAATCTA
>NW_011638467.1:0-243 GCF_000512975.1 Sesamum indicum
GCATATGCAGATTTTGTGGTGAATATTCCTGAAGGGGTCAGTTTCAAAATGACTTTCTCAGCGGATCTACGACCACCCTCCCCCAACAACTGACGGAATTAGCGCGAAAGACTCATGCTGCTTTGCTGTGCTTGCTTGCTAGCTAGAACGCGCAGAGCCGACGAGTCAAATCGAAGAGCGTAATGAGTCTACAAGCTTCATGCGGAGGAATAAAAAAGAGTTTGAATAGGTTGTTGTAGAAAG
>NW_011638468.1:0-243 GCF_000512975.1 Sesamum indicum
AAGCTACAAAAGAATAACTTTTGTATTTTTATCATATAAAAATAATCATAATATATAATCAAGAACAGTCCAAAACTCCAAATTTTTTGAAGTGCATAATTTCGAAATGAGATAAGAGATTACAGTAAATTAAATAAATAGTCGTTTTTAATAATATAATGTTTATTTATTTTTTGAAAAACTGAAGAAGGTGGGTTATTTAAATTTTGTTTTTTTTATATATAAGCTATAATATGTATTTAT
>NW_011638469.1:0-243 GCF_000512975.1 Sesamum indicum
GATACAAACGAGGCTGAGAGGAGGAGAAGTAGATCAAGAAGTTGAGACAGGTTCGCGAACAAAGAAAGGAAAGAGAGAAGCATAATGTATCGAGAAAATGCGCCTGTAAAGGGTGTTACTCACACGATAGCTGGAGGACCAATTGTAGGGGATTCTTGAAGAATGAGGAAACGACATGAAAGAGAGGGCAGATCGAGTAGGAAGAGTGAGTTCGTGATGAACACAGAGCGAGAAGAGAAAATC
>NW_011638470.1:0-243 GCF_000512975.1 Sesamum indicum
TTGTACTAATTTCTTGAAACAATTCTCCCTCTTACTTAACTTATTTAAAAGAGACAGAGGTCAGCCTCACTATTCAAGGGGCTATAGGTCTTTATTTATAGAATATAATAATTAAATATCAAAATACCAATTAAGTATATAAAATTCAAATTTAAATATCTATATTAATATGTATGGCCCAAAAACACTTGGCCTAAGAGAAGATTCAAACCCCAAATCAGGCACACTAGCCCATGATGAGGA
>NW_011638471.1:0-243 GCF_000512975.1 Sesamum indicum
GTTTTGTGACGAGACCAGAGCCGACTTGGAAGCAGAAGATCAACACAGGTTGGGGTTTCACTCTGGAGACACTGATAGAGCAGAGCTTGAAATCTACAGAAAAGTAGCCAGGGATCTCGATCAAAATGGCCCACAATCTTTCTATTTTAAAAAGATATTGGTTTGATAAGAATCTCTAAAAAGGAACCCCATCTGTTTTGTCGAGCCCTACTTTGGTCTCTGGTTTGCTGATTGTACGTCTTT
>NW_011638472.1:0-243 GCF_000512975.1 Sesamum indicum
GGTCGAAGGACTGCTTCCCTTACCTAATTATCTGATGGTGCTACTGGAAGTGGCGGGCCATGACCGCGGCCACTACCACGACCATGACAATGTTATTATTGAAATTATATATTGGTCAAATTTTGTGATTATTTATATTATGATGTAAAAATTATGTTATTGGGAATATTGTGCTAATGTCATGTAAAAAATAATATTACATCAATAAGCCTAATTATACAATAAATTGCACATCTCTACAAC
>NW_011638473.1:0-243 GCF_000512975.1 Sesamum indicum
GTCATTTTATAAAAGATTCCAAAAGTCCAAAGCGGTTTAATAAAAAGAAAGAAACAAACGTAGTGATTGAAAAAGAAGAATCAATAGTTTATTGATTTTGTATCAACTCATATTTGTTGTATTTGCTTTGTGCTACGTGCAATGTTTCCTTGTGAATACCGTAAGACTTTGTATCTTGAGCCTAAGTGGCCAAGTGTTCTAATTTTGCCTATATGGTTATGTGATTGTGCTTTTGAGGCCCGT
>NW_011638474.1:0-243 GCF_000512975.1 Sesamum indicum
AACCTCCCGCTCTTTGTAGTGGAAGGATAACGTGTCGGTGCTCCATTGGCTCACCAAAGCTAGATGGGCTGTTCCCAACTGAACAATCACTTTTTTTCTTATTTTTTTTCAAACTAAAAATTAAATGAATGTGGTAATAATGCTTTTTTAATTTAACCAAACTCACCAAATAGAATTATGAGCTATTCATTACGTAGAATTCAACATACAGTGAGATTAGTCGATCTTTTCTTATTTTCGACA
>NW_011638475.1:0-243 GCF_000512975.1 Sesamum indicum
TAATGATGTTGATGTGTGAATTGGAATAAAAGACTGCTTACCTAACTTGGAGGGGGCATACTGCAATGGCTTATGATAATATATTAATGACGAGCTGTGTGCTGTCATTGATCAGTGGAGATAATATGACATATCATACGAGCTGTGTGTTGTGTGATATGAGTCATGATGGAATATCATACGAGTTGTATGTTGTGTGGTATCAGTGATGATGAGGTATTATACGAGCTATGTGTTGTGTGA
>NW_011638476.1:0-243 GCF_000512975.1 Sesamum indicum
TTTGTTCAATTTTTAAAATAGTTATAATTTTATTAAATTCTATTTAATTAATTAATAATACTATTTATAATAAATTTTAACGAGAAGTTGACAGCAATTCGTCGTAAAATAAATTTTTTTTTAAAAAAAAATTTATCACTGCGGTGACACATTAAATTTTTTTTTTTTAAAAACAATGTCACCGCGGTTGGCAACTGCGGTGACACAAAGAATTTGTTTTTTTTAAATAAAAAATTGTGGCAC
>NW_011638477.1:0-243 GCF_000512975.1 Sesamum indicum
TTGCAGATGATTTGCTATTGTTCTGCAAGGCTGACATGGACTCTATCGGTGTCTTTAAGTGGGGGTTAGATATGTTTGCCTCCATGTCAAGTCTCCGGGTTAACATGCATAAGAGCCACCTGATTATCTCCCGATCGGCCCATGGGATACGCGACCAGTTGCTTTCAGTACTCGAATTTCAGGAGGGGCACCTCCAGATGCGGTATTTGGGACTTCCACTCCTATTTTCTAGATTATCCCTAG
>NW_011638478.1:0-243 GCF_000512975.1 Sesamum indicum
AAAAATAGTCCATGTTTTAGTATATCTGTAATTATATATCATATTTGTGTTTATATATTTTTATGTATATTTATAATTTTCATGTAAAATTAAGAGTTTGGACATAAAATTTTGACCTTAGAAGTGATCTTAAAAATTAGAATTACATCACTCAATTAATATTTTTAGTCTAATATATAGAATGAGGTTTATATTATATAATTTTAGGAAAAAATCCAGAGACACCCCTGGAATAGGAATGTT
>NW_011638479.1:0-243 GCF_000512975.1 Sesamum indicum
ACATAGTTCATTTGCAAGCAACCTATCGGAGTTTTCAGTAATCCGAAAATTGCCAAAAAATAGAAATGGATAGCTGATGTTTGCAAAGTAATCGAGGCTTGTCAGCATTAAATTTAGCATTTAGGAACACGTCAAAATAGAGAGAAACAGGTAGCCACTTGAGCAATATATACAATCTAGCCATCTATTTCCCAGTGTCAGAACATACTTACAGATAACAGGGATCAACCTGTTATACACATA
>NW_011638480.1:0-243 GCF_000512975.1 Sesamum indicum
TATAAATGAGACAATATGTATAGTTCAGGGGTCTAAAATGTATTTAACCATAAAATTTGTTTTTAATATTTGAAATTATATATATTTAGAATTAATGTATTTGAAACTATTCTTTCAAGTTTGTCTTTTAGTGAATAACTTTTAAATTTAGAAGAAAATTTATATCTTTCTCGACTAGAGTCCTAAACAAAGCCTCCAATCCCTTTTCAAGTTTCTCAATGGTCATTTCTGATGCTTTCAAAG
>NW_011638481.1:0-243 GCF_000512975.1 Sesamum indicum
AAAATCTTACGAGGTTTGTTTTAGTCCACTAATCCTATATCAAAAGATTTTAACTTAAGTCATTTTGGTAAAAATAAGCTTTCAACTTGTGAATTATCCTCAAACATAAAACATGTATTCTTTTTGCACATAACACCATCAAGCCAAGATTAGTCCAAAATTGAAAAGGTTTTATTATGCCAAAGTTTTTCCACCAAAACTTGTCAAAGAGTTTCTCTTTTCAAGTCAACTTGAAAAAGAAAA
>NW_011638482.1:0-243 GCF_000512975.1 Sesamum indicum
TAGCAAATTTACCTCACAAACTCTTGGGTTTAGACCAACGTTTGGGTCGAGTTTCATCGCTTTCTGAGAACGTTCAAATTAAGCTAATTTGCGCGATTATATTGAAGCAAGTTTGTTTTAATTTTATACAACCTTGTAGTTATTATTACGCTTAGCAAATTTAGCACACAAATTCTTGAGTCTAGACCAACGTTAGGGTCAAGTTTCGTCGAATTCTTAGAACGTTCAAAATTTAGCTATTTT
>NW_011638483.1:0-243 GCF_000512975.1 Sesamum indicum
GGCTAAGAACCCCTATCGAGAGAAGGGTTTCGTTTTTCCGTTAAGGCTTGCTTGTTACGACTTCACTCCAGTGATATACTTTTCGCAATGGTTTAAGTGATTCTTCGTCGCTTGCCAACCAATGGAGCGTCTCAACGCCCCTGAATCTGCCGGGGATACTTCCCAAACGGCTGAAAACCGCTTTAAATAAATTAAAAAAAAGAGAGGGTCGATGTAATTGAGCTCGACTGAAAGGAGAGGATG
>NW_011638484.1:0-243 GCF_000512975.1 Sesamum indicum
AAATTAAAAGTAATTTGAATGGGACTAAAAGGATATATATATATATATCTAATGACCATGAAAATGGACTGGCCCAAAGAGGCGTAAGCAGTCTAAGAGAATAAAAGAGATGGCAAATCCCAGAGGAACGCAAGGCCTAAGGTGCCCCCAAAAGGTCCAACTCGAGTTAGGGCCAAGGTGCCCCTAATAAGCCCAATTTGAATAGTCTCCCTAGAATCCAGTAGGAGTGCCCCCAAAAAATTA
>NW_011638485.1:0-243 GCF_000512975.1 Sesamum indicum
TGAACAATAACTTTCTTGATTGTCCTATTGTGGTTCTGTAAGACCATTAATTGTCTTTTTATTACATGTGGTTTCTCATTCTTACTTAAACATATTTTTCGTATACTGAACATGAGCAAGTGCAGAAGCAACTGTGCCTCACGGATCTCATTATAGAGCTCTGTGCTTGATTTCCTTCATTGTGTCTTGGCTATTAATATGTGCATATATGCCAATGTAAATTTTGAAGCCAAAATTAAGTAA
>NW_011638486.1:0-243 GCF_000512975.1 Sesamum indicum
TTTAGAAGTTAGTTGAAAATTCAAAGTTTGATATGATGTTGGCTATAATAAGAGATTTTAGGAGGATTTTTTAGGGGCAAGTTGCATATAAAGAATTTCATGCAATAAATTGTATAAAAATGGTCGACTAATGCAATGTACAACAAAACAGAGTACTAATGAAAATAGAATGAGTAATAAAATTATCATAATACAATCATAAGTGAGGACAAAATAATATCCTTAGCAAGGTGTAATTTTATA
>NW_011638487.1:0-243 GCF_000512975.1 Sesamum indicum
TAAAATTAGTGGGCACGATCAAATTTGATCTGACAAGACCTTTCCTAGAGTCATATAAGTATTATAGTACAGATATTGTTCATCTATATGTAATAACTGGGGGTTATCTACTACCACCCAGACAACTATGTTACAATAAATCTTGGACGAGGATGTGTGTTTGGTAAATATGTTATGCTCTTTAGTTGTGTCTGAGTAACTTCAATGTGCATGCATGTTACCTTTATAAATCAGGTGGTGCAT
>NW_011638488.1:0-243 GCF_000512975.1 Sesamum indicum
AGCAGCGGGAGCGGGCATCTCAGCGCTGAGAGATCGAATTGAATGATCCGATTTTTCTTTATTCCTTCTAACTTTACTCATTCGTACGAATAAGAAGAGTGAGACCAACTAGTATTATATTTCCTGTTCGGGAGATAACCCTAATCCAAATCTATTCCCGTCCCGGGGATTTACTTTCTCTGAATACTCATAAGTCCACAAAACCATTGACCTTCTTTCCTTTCTAGGCTTTCGGCCAAGGCG
>NW_011638489.1:0-243 GCF_000512975.1 Sesamum indicum
GTTATACATTTGCTAAGCGTAATAATAACTACAAGTTAGTATCAAAGAGATACAAACTTGCTTTAATAAAAACGTGCAAAACAATTGAATTATGAACGTTCTCACAATTCGACGAAACTTGACCCAAACGTTGATCTAGACTCAAGCATTTGTGTTATGCATTTGCTAAGCATAATAATAACTACAAGTTAGTATAAAAGGGAAACAAACTTTTTTTAATAAAACCGTGCTCTTATGTGCAAA
>NW_011638490.1:0-243 GCF_000512975.1 Sesamum indicum
CTTGGTTTAGTGACGTGTTAGAGTCCCCCTCTAGGCGAACCCCTTGCTCTAGCATCGTTGATCATTGTATACGCACTTTCAGTTCAATGCAATCTGGTTTTCTGAATTCGTGTGTGCAATTTACGGTTTTGGGATTTGTTCCTCCCGACTCTGATAACATTCGGCGCGCTGTGTTAGTGCCGAGCGGAGGTATTGGCGGACGTAGTCAGCGGACTACTAGCCACACGACGCGCTGTGTGATAG
>NW_011638491.1:0-243 GCF_000512975.1 Sesamum indicum
AGGGTTGAGCGAACTCGTAAAAGCGCCAGGCCCAGGCCTTTGGTTTGGGGAATACCATAGCGAGCGAGGAATGCTTAAAACCCTTAAAAACATAGAGGAAAAATCAAGAGAGGGGTTGCGGTTTAGTACCATTGTTTGAGGGTTTTCAAATGGGTTTATTACTCCGGTTGATGGAAGCGAAGATGGGTTTGTTCACCAATCAGCGCACCGAGGAGAAGCAGCAATGGAGGTGGGTGCAACACA
>NW_011638492.1:0-243 GCF_000512975.1 Sesamum indicum
GCAACCTTTTCTCAATTTCATTAATAACTTTCTTTGGTAATATAAATGCCGATGCCCAGTAAATACTCAGTAATATAAGTATAGATTTAATAATTTGTACTCTACCAGCATAAGATGTAGTGGTACCTTCCCATCCAGCGATCCGTTTGTCAATCTTCAGTAATAGTGGACAGCAATCTGCAATAGTTAGTCGAGACGATATAAGTGGTAACCCCAGATACCTCATTGGAAGAACCCCTTCCT
>NW_011638493.1:0-243 GCF_000512975.1 Sesamum indicum
ACCGGAATATAATAAAACTTGAACGAATTAAATTGGAGTTCGTTATAATATTTGGGGGCAACTTATATTAATTAAGAAAATTCAAGAAAGACGTAATGGGTATTTTGAGAAAAGTTTAATTAAATAAATAAAATAATAAAAATATTATACATATATATATGTATTAGTAAGTTATATATATATATATATATATATGAAAGAGAGAGAGAGAGAGAGAGAGAGAGAGAGAGAGAGAGTTGAGAG
>NW_011638494.1:0-243 GCF_000512975.1 Sesamum indicum
CAATAAACTCGTGCCGTAGTATTGCAAAGGGAACGCATGAGTAGACTGGTTGGATGGGTCTATCCATCCCAGTCACGCTTTGTAATGGGCCTAAGTACATGCCAGAAGTACACAGTAAAATATGCAGCAATATAACTAGATTCGCAGTCAATGATCAGTAAAGGTACTATCCTAGCACATAAACTAAGAAACATAGCAAGAAGTAAGTAGATAATAACAGAAAATTGTAAGGAAAAAAAAAAA
>NW_011638495.1:0-243 GCF_000512975.1 Sesamum indicum
ATTACACAATTCTAGATACTATTAAATCTCGTTCTTTTCTTTGTGAAAATCCTTCATAAATACATTCATATTTCCTATTAAAGTTGTGTTTAGTTGTCGTTGATGTTGAATTTTATCTTACCATTCTACCTCCTCCACCGTTCGGCCCCTTTGCCTTTCACTTCTAAGGTCGGCGTCTCCCCAACCAATACCGACGATGTAGACTTTTAATCGTTGCCTCGTACTGGACCAATATATTTATCT
>NW_011638496.1:0-243 GCF_000512975.1 Sesamum indicum
GTATAAAAGGGAAACAAACTAGTTATAATAAAATCGTGCAAAACAGTTACATTTTGAACGTTACCAGAATTTGATGAAATTTGACACAAAAATTGGTCTACACCATAGAATTTGTGTGGTAAATTTGCTAAGTTTAATAATAACTACGATTTTGTATAAAAGGGAAACAAATTTTCTCTAATAAAACCATTCAAAAAACAGCTAAATTTTGAACGTTACTAGAATTCGACGAAACTTGGCCCA
>NW_011638497.1:0-243 GCF_000512975.1 Sesamum indicum
TCCGTACAAAAATTGGGCCACACGCGCTTTGACTGCGATTTTCCTATGAAAGTACCTTTTTTTTATATTTTTGCCCTTCCCTCACTTGTAATATATATACTATTTTATATGAATTTAATAATTAAATATTATTTATATAATAATTATTTAATTAAAATATTATACATTTTTTATAATAATCAAATATTCTTTTATATAATAATTAAAAAAAAGCAGCAGTCATCGCCCAATGCAACGAGGGCG
>NW_011638498.1:0-243 GCF_000512975.1 Sesamum indicum
GCTTAAAATCTTTCATTATTTTATTGATTCTATGCAACTTGTTGTTGAAAAATCCTCCTAAAATCTCTTATTATAGCTAAACTTATGTCAAGTTTCGAATTCCTGACTAACTTCTAAACTTTCGGTCAAGGATGTCTTAGCCTATCACTCATAGGTGAGCTAGGTTTCATGAATAAGTAGATGATGGGTTCGAATCCCGCCGAACAAGTGAGTATATGACTCACTTTATGTGAATTTGTTATA
>NW_011638499.1:0-243 GCF_000512975.1 Sesamum indicum
CTATTGACCTTGTGATTTCTTGAATATCTGCTGTTTTACTGTGATCTCTTAATCCTTGTGATATTTATTTATCTGTGTGATTCTCGTAGCATTAATCTGTGTGATCTCCTATTAAACTGGAGGTATATATATTTCTGTAGTGACTTATCAACTGTTGTGATCTCTGTGAACCTGCTGCGACTTATTCACTGTTATTTATTGAGATCCAAGTAATCTTACGTATCTGCTGCATTCCTCTGATTT
>NW_011638500.1:0-243 GCF_000512975.1 Sesamum indicum
AATTTCTGCAGAATTGACAAAGCGTGCCCACGCTTAGTGGAGTGGTCAACTCGGGATAAGGATAAGCACGAACGATTTCCGCAAAAGATAAAGGAATGAAGTGTTTAAGTTTAGAAAGGATTCTTTAATACTTATCTCTTGTGATTTATTTACCTTTTTAGAGTTAATCACGTATTTATTTCCCCCGTATGTCTAGATTCGTAGGAAATTTTTATTATAAATAGGGGGGTCTCTTCATTCGAA
>NW_011638501.1:0-243 GCF_000512975.1 Sesamum indicum
AGGTACGAGCAACACCGGAACTGCACAAGGACTAAGGCTCTCCTTCACATAACCTTTGGCCATCCATTCTTAGATTTGCCTTTGAATCTCTTTGGTTTCTTTGGGATTGGTACGATATGCTGGGCGGTTTGGCAAGGATGCTCCCGGAATGAAGTCAATTTGATGTTTTATTCCTCGAATGGGTGGCAAACCTGGTGGCATCTCATCCGGAAAGACATCTTCATAATCCTGCAAAAGAGATGT
>NW_011638502.1:0-243 GCF_000512975.1 Sesamum indicum
TATTAATTGTAGATTGCTTATTTTAGTTTTTTTTTTCGGTAATGTAAATTTCATTAAGTAAAAGGTATAATCGTATAGTACAACAATGTTCAAAGTGAGAGTTCTCCCTCGAAAAGCCAAGGGATACGCCATCTTCTATAAAGCGCACAAGAACTAACAGAGGGAGGTAATGTAACACTAACTATCCTCTGCCGAACATCCTCTAAAATAAAAAACGCTAGCGAGTCAGCCGTCCAATCCATC
>NW_011638503.1:0-243 GCF_000512975.1 Sesamum indicum
TAGCATACAATCACAAATTAGTTCATTTGTGAACTTTGAAAAATAACATACATATAATAAATTGCATAACTATTCTAGATGCCAATCTCATTATCGTTTTTTAAATTATTGGTCAAATATCTTGAAAATTCAATCTCATTATCGTTTTTTAAATTATTGGTCAAATATCTTGAAAGAATTTTCAACACATCTTAACAAGTTTCAGCACGATAATCATTTGTCAAAAGAAAAGTTAATAATGTA
>NW_011638504.1:0-243 GCF_000512975.1 Sesamum indicum
TATGAATATATATATATTATAAATATATATCAATTCTATATTTTTATTAATTGATATTTGTTTAAATAAATATATAAATATATATACATGTATAAAATTATTTTTAATTTGATTTTACAAGCAAGTGAAACTAAAAAATGAGCTCCAAGTATTTTAGGATTACTGAAATGAAAAGAGCTTGATGAATAAGTTTATACGTGTATATACAATTAACTTTCGTAATTTTAAAATACTTGGAGCTTA
>NW_011638505.1:0-243 GCF_000512975.1 Sesamum indicum
ATTCCATCTACCGTCTCCTAGCCATAGTCTACAACATGGAATTGGATGTCAGTTCCCATCCTGGACTAGGCATCTTTGCTTAATACTTAAGGTCGCGTTACGCCAAATTGCTCGAACGAGGAACCTATTTTTCCTATTCGACTAATGACTGTGGCCACAGGTTTTTAGAGTGTTAACACATCTCCAAGTGCATAGGAGATGCCTCTGTCACGTTTTAACAGAGGATGGATCCTCTTCTTGGAA
>NW_011638506.1:0-243 GCF_000512975.1 Sesamum indicum
GAAAATTACTCGTAATCCTCCTTATCCCGAGTTGACCACTCCACTAAGCGTGGGCACGGTTAGTCAATTCTGCAGAAATTTCCTTGTAATCTCTTTTTCTTTCTTTTTGATGCCTTCAATTTCGATTTTAGCTTAATTTTTGCCATCTTTGCCTCATATCTTCCTTTTTTAATGAATATGCAAATAAATCACATAATTAAGGATGTTTTGGCTGAAAAAGAAAGATTAAATCGTTATAAAATC
>NW_011638507.1:0-243 GCF_000512975.1 Sesamum indicum
AAATGGAGACTTACTTACTTCATTGCTTTTATGATTCCCTATAGGAAAAGAAAATGAAGTTGAAGATGTAGATAAGGGTCGATGTAATTGAGGTCACTTACTAGTACCCAAATTGGCCATATTGACTATAAAGAATAAGTTCACAGTTCCACTCATCTATTCTAATTCTATGTTTTACTGCTTATGACTGTGCAGCATTGCCAACCTCCAACTCTGCTTTCTGCTAACCAAGTGATGAACTCT
>NW_011638508.1:0-243 GCF_000512975.1 Sesamum indicum
CAATTTTATTATAGCAACTTTGTTTCCCTTTTATACAAACTTTTAGTTATTATTACGCTTAGCAAATTTACAACAGAAATGCTTGGGTTCAGACAAACGTTTGGGTCAAATTTCATCGATTTCTGAGAACGTTCAAAATTTAGTTGTTTTGCACGGTTTTATTAGTGCAAGGTTGTTTCCCTTTTATAAAAACTTGTAGTTATTATTATTCTTAGCAAATTACCACACAAATTCTTGGGTCTG
>NW_011638509.1:0-243 GCF_000512975.1 Sesamum indicum
ATGGCTGATTTCAATTTTTGCATTAATTGGGAAGAAATGGCCCCTCTATATATAGCTGAAATTTGTCATTTGAGAAACTACACCAAAAACAACAAGCTCTCATTTTGAGTTCTCTCAAACTCTCTCTTTTGGCTTCTATATTTTGTTTCAAGATTTGAGTCTCTTGTTTCAATAAGCTTTTGAGTGTTGTTCGAGGTGTTCTTCGGTATAGTGCTAAAATCGAAGAACTGTAACCGTCTTATC
>NW_011638510.1:0-243 GCF_000512975.1 Sesamum indicum
CAGAAATAATTTACTAGGAAGTGATGTTTCAGTGTAAAGTTCCTCAAGTTTATTCCAAAGTTCTTTAGCCGTATTCTGTTTTCCAACTTTTCTAATTACCGAATCAGATAAGTTTAAAATAATAGAACTGTAAGCATACTCATCATTTTCAAGTCGTTTTTCTTCAGAAACAGTTTCAAGATATTTACCATCGATAGCTTTAAAAACTTTTTGCTGTATTAGGATGCCTTTCATTTTTTGTTG
>NW_011638511.1:0-243 GCF_000512975.1 Sesamum indicum
AATGCTTGGGTCTAGACCTGCGATTGGGTCAAGATCTAATGAGGGACACTGTTGTAATATAATTCTCTTTTGTTTTTAATGAAAATTACACTTACCCCAAAAAAAAAAAGTTTCATCGAATTCTGAAAAAGTTCATAAGTTAGCTATTTTACACGGTTTTTCAGAAAATAACTTTGTTTCCCTTTTATGTTAACTTGTAGTTATTATTACACTTAGGAAATTTAACACACAAATTCTTGGGTC
>NW_011638512.1:0-243 GCF_000512975.1 Sesamum indicum
ATTGTCCCTTAGACCATTTGATTTTAGATCAGACTGCTAGATATGTTCACATATGAAAAATATTGTTATACGTTTAAATTTAAAATTAATCAGGATCTCGGATGTTGAGATATCATGATAGAATATTGAACGAGCAATCTGTGGACATATTTAGAGATGGTCTCTGGAGCTCATTCAGGACTGGGTTTCCTTAATCATTTTAGGAACATATATTTTATACATTTAGGAACGTTTTTTTTTTTT
>NW_011638513.1:0-243 GCF_000512975.1 Sesamum indicum
TCTATAGAATTCTCTGTTCATCTCTTCTCTTTTATTTTATTTTACTACCGGAATTAATGGAATTCTACTTTATAGTGTGTTCTTCCATCAATATGTCCGGCTAAATTCCCTATTTTCTAGTTAAGGTATGGTGATTGCTTGATTCCCATTATGTTGTAAAATCTAATCTGCGTTCCACACTTGTCAAACAAATATTCATGTTATTCTCTGTGCTTTAATTACAAATGTCTGATTTATGAATGA
>NW_011638514.1:0-243 GCF_000512975.1 Sesamum indicum
TTCGAGCTCCAGCTGCCTGCTTCTTGATTAGCCGAGCTCATGCCAATGTATTTTTATTCGAAATTTTAAGAGTCGGCTCGTGAGTCTTTTTGTACTTTTCTTTAAATTTTAAATACTATTATATATTTAACTACATTATAATAGTTTATTAGGTTAATATACAAATATTTATAATATATTAGAATTATGCTCAAGCCGATCTCATATTTTAACTTTAGATCATCATAAAAGTTTGGTATTTCA
>NW_011638515.1:0-243 GCF_000512975.1 Sesamum indicum
TAGGTTATCATTTGGTTTTAAATGTTGTCAAGGTGCATCCTTTGAGCCAGCCAATGTGTGTTTAGTTTAGAATTTAAATTTCTTACAACAATCTTTTGAACGCCCACACAGCTCTTAGGAACATGAGGTTATTAAAGTAAGCACATACCAAACCAAATAAAGACTCTAAACGCCTCAGCCTTCATGGACGAGTATGTAGAGAGATTGCATGTTTTTCTCATTCTTTTCTTTTTGATTTCTACA
>NW_011638516.1:0-243 GCF_000512975.1 Sesamum indicum
TTGAACTCAAAACTGAAAAATGTTGTGTTTTCAATGGTAATATTGTTCATTTTGTTACCTATCTTAAAATTCCATATTGTTTATTTGTTGATTTATGAAGGCTTATGTTAAGTGATAAAGATCGATCTCAAGTGGAGATGATGGTGATTATTGATAGTCTAAAAAAATAGATGTGTTGTTGGAGATGATGGCACACACTCAGCTCAGAATGTGTGTGATCACATTCAACCGAATGACTCAACA
>NW_011638517.1:0-243 GCF_000512975.1 Sesamum indicum
ACTCTAAAATTAAATACTCTAAATAATGACAGAGATTCTCAGGATTATAAAGTTGAATTCATGGAGGAAATTAACAAATTAGAAAAATTCGCTAGGAAGCCAATGCAAACCAAATTTTATTATCTTAGACCAACACCCCAAGATGTTCTTTATGAAGAACAAGAGATAATTGACCAAAATAGTTATAATGGAAAACAAATTTATGAATGGACATTGATGGATTTACAGAAAGACAAATATAAT
>NW_011638518.1:0-243 GCF_000512975.1 Sesamum indicum
TATGGAACTTACTGGTAATGTGATTGAAATGCAACTAATTTCTAAAGAAGAAATTATTGAAGAATTAAATAAGCTTATAGAAGAAGTAGCTATTACTATGAAATGGATCCACATAGGAACTATTGAAGTAGTAATAAAAGCGACTTTTAAGGAAAGAATTTATTCAGAAATACATTTATCAATAATGCATAAAAGAATCAATAACCTAAGGGATGGTTGTCTTGGAACAATGATAGGTAATTT
>NW_011638519.1:0-243 GCF_000512975.1 Sesamum indicum
AAGAGCTGGGGATTCTTCCATTCTAGCAGTGGATTCAATAGCAGCTAGGAAGAAGATTAGACAGAGACTGGAATGAGAACAACATCTTTCATTTCACATGCTGCCTTAGCAGCCTCGAGATCAAATACATCAGGAATTGGAGAATCTCTTATTTACTGCATCCCCAGCGATTCTTGAAAAATAGCTTCGGCTTTTTGTTCTGTTGGACAGACATGAGGAACCCCGTTCAATCAGAGATCCTGG
>NW_011638520.1:0-243 GCF_000512975.1 Sesamum indicum
GCAAGTATAGGATTTCTTTTTCTTACTTTCCTGTGAAGCAGCCCGAGAGCCTTTGGCATATCCCTTCTTAGTTGCGACTAGTTTCTATGATCACCTACGAAAAAAGAAGTATGTATTTTATGCCAAATAAGGCCACTTCAGAACCCCTTATGATACCTTTACCTTAAATGGTATTTGACCACTAGCAGGTTTTTTCGGAAAACTCTATTTATTCTGGTGTGGATGGCAGGCAGGCGCAGATCG
>NW_011638521.1:0-243 GCF_000512975.1 Sesamum indicum
GTTTGTTTCCCTTTTATACTAACTTGTAGTTATTATTATGCTTAGCAAATGTATAACACAAATGCTTGGGTTTAGATCTACGTTTGGGTCAAGTTTCGTAAAATTTTGAGAACGATCATAATTTTGTTGTTCTGCACAGTTTTTTTAAATCAAGTTTGTTTCCCTTTTATAATAACTCGTAGTTCTTATTACGCTTAGGCAATTTAACATACAAATTCTTGGGTCTAGACATACGTTTGGGTC
>NW_011638522.1:0-243 GCF_000512975.1 Sesamum indicum
CAACTGCAGATATAAAACAAATATATGTCCTGAATTCGTAAACTCAGTACGTTGCATGCCTTATTTTTGTTTTTAGAGCAACTAAAGTATGTCTTGTGTTTTATAGCATGCCATATTAAGTTTTCTTTTTGCACGTAAGGGTAAGGGCTCATAATATAGCAATCAACTTATTTGTTCAGTAGATAACTAAAGTACATGTAGCATGAAATGAAATTTTTACATAATATTTGGTTTCAATTTTGC
>NW_011638523.1:0-243 GCF_000512975.1 Sesamum indicum
GAATGAGACATGCTTCATACCTCCATTGCCACCGAGGTTTGGCAGAAGGAGTGGAAGACCTTCCAGTGCACATAGAAGAGATGCAGATGAGCCTATGCCAAAGAAGAAAAAAGGGAAGAAAGGTAAATGGGATGAAGCTGAAAAGACAACAGACAACAGTCAAATGCTCTAAGTGGCCAGGAGAAGAATAATGCAAGGACATGCCCAAAGACTGATCTATCTCAGTGGTATGAAGAAATTACA
>NW_011638524.1:0-243 GCF_000512975.1 Sesamum indicum
GTTTAGCAAATTTACCATACAATTTCTTGGGTCTAGACCAACGTTTGGGTCAAGTTTCGTCGAATTCTGTATACGTTCAAAATTTAGCTGTTTTGCATGGTTTTATTAGAGCAAGTTTGTTTTTATTTTATACAAACTTGTAGATATTATTACTCTCAGCAAATTTACCACACAAATTCTTCCGTCTATTCCAACATTTAGGTCAAGTTTCCACGAATTTTGAGAATGTTCAATTTAGCTGTT
>NW_011638525.1:0-243 GCF_000512975.1 Sesamum indicum
TTGTCTGGTAAATTTGCTAAGCGTAGTAATAACTACAAGTTTGTATAAAAGGGAAACAAACTTATCTTTAAAAAGACTGTATAAAACAGCTAAATTTTGAACATTATCAGAATTCGACGTAACATAACCGAAACGTTGGTCTAGACACTAGGAGCTGTGTGATATATTTTACAGGCATAATAATAACTACGAGTTTGTATCAAAGGGAAAAAATACTTTGCTTTAATAAAATCATGCAAAACA
>NW_011638526.1:0-243 GCF_000512975.1 Sesamum indicum
TTTGCACTGTTTTATTAAAGCAAGTTTGTTTCCCTTTTATACAAACTTATAGTTATTATTACGCTTAGCAATTTTACCACACAAATTCTTGGGTCAAGACCAACGTTTGTGTCAAGTTTCGTCGAATTCTGTGAACGTTCAAAATTTAGCTATTTTGCATAGTTTTATTAAAGCAATGTTTGTTTTCCTTTTATACAAACTTGTAGTTGTTATACGCTTATCAAATTTACCACTCAAATTCTT
>NW_011638527.1:0-243 GCF_000512975.1 Sesamum indicum
TCAAACTCCATTTTTCCTAGTTTGCTTACCAGAAGGTGATATTGTGTTTTTCCCGCCAACTCAATCTCACCCTTATATAAATTTAAGTGAATCCCCTTGACAGCCGGCTCATCAATCTCAGTTCGCACATAGCATTTTCTTTTCGCACATAGCACTTTCTTTTCGCACATATCATTTTCTTTTCGCACATAGCACTTTCTTTTCGCCTTATAGGCTTTTCAACACATCAAGGGGTATTCACAC
>NW_011638528.1:0-243 GCF_000512975.1 Sesamum indicum
AGTAGGACTCTCGATGCCCAGTCTTGAGGTCCTCGACTTGAAATCTCATGTTATTCATATTTATTCCTACTTATTACTTTTTACATTATACTTATTTACTCATAATTTTTTTGTATATAATATTCATAATGTATCACATTTACTAGGTTTCCCCCTATCATATAACACCTACAAAAATTAGAAAAATTGAAACGATTTAATGTTGAAAGTTTTACTAGCATAGATATAAATGATAATTAGTTA
>NW_011638529.1:0-243 GCF_000512975.1 Sesamum indicum
AATTTATGTTGGACAGCACAGGCAGCTGACTTATTTAGTTGGATTTATGAATTTATCCAGGTAGTGGAAGGAATCTTGATCTCAACCTTGGAATTTCTTTAGCTTCAGATGGTCCACAGAGGAATGGTACGACCAATAACTTGCACTTCGCCTATGCATCTTATGAATTGCCTGATGGGAAGAGAGTAAAGGTACTCCTATCTTTCCATTGTAAGCTTGAACGTACTCTAGTGTTTTAACAAT
>NW_011638530.1:0-243 GCF_000512975.1 Sesamum indicum
TGGTGTGGTAGCTGACTTGCCATAGGGCTAACGGGGAACGAAGGCTATAAGAAGACATTCTGCCAGCTCCTGCTTTGGGTCTTTATACTTCTTTTGTGTTGGATTAATTGGTTGGCATCTTTTCCCTTCCCACGCCCCCTTAACGGAATCGAAAGCCTCAACCACGCACTACTTTCCTTGAGTGCTAAATGCTTTTCAAATCGAAATCTATAGTAGCGAATACGTTCGATACGAGCGGGACAG
>NW_011638531.1:0-243 GCF_000512975.1 Sesamum indicum
CGTACATCAAGAGGCTAGTGAGAGACAAACTAGACTAAAAGTCTAGTCTGTGCAGGTTCGTCGGATATCCAAAAGAACCTACGGGATACTACTTCTATGATCCATATGATCAAAGGGTTTTTATCACAAGAAGCGCAGTGGTCTTGGAAAAGGGTTTTGCCGTGGATAACCTACTCGATGAGGTGCTACTTGAGGAAATAAGTGAGACACCTGAGCAAAATAAAGGATCATCATTTGAGCCTA
>NW_011638532.1:0-243 GCF_000512975.1 Sesamum indicum
CTTATAGGAACATTCAATTTATCATGACCTTTTCTAAATTATGAATTTTTCTCTTTTTTTGAATAATTTTATAATTGTTTCGTGAATGATATTTATTTATTTTCCGGTTCTTAATGTTACATTTGATTATATGCGTGTACAATGAGGAACGGTTACAATAGGAACAGTTTTTGTATCGATCGTGAATATTTGAAATGGGTTAGGAACGGTTTTCTCTATTTATAACTGTTCCTGAATAGAACA
>NW_011638533.1:0-243 GCF_000512975.1 Sesamum indicum
ACGGTTTATTAAAGCAAGTTCATTTCCCTTTTACACTAAGTTGTAGTTATTTTTACGCTTAGCATATTTACAACACAAATGCATGGGTCTAGACCTACGTTTGGGTCAAGTTCCGTAGAATTCTAAAAACGTTAAAAATTAAGCTGTTTTGCACAGTTTTGTTAAAGCAATTTCATTTTTCTTTTACACTAACGTGTAGTTATTATAACGCTTAGCAAATTTACAACACAAATGCATGGTCTA
>NW_011638534.1:0-243 GCF_000512975.1 Sesamum indicum
TTGGCCGATTTTATTGGAATAAAAATACAAGGCCCAACTAATTTTAACTAAATCTAATTTAATTAAAATCCACCAAATTAAGTCCATCATATATTTAATCCAATTAAGTACATGACCCAATAAGTCTTTATTAATTAATAAGTCCAACTTATTAAATAATAATGCCAAGCCCAATATAAATCAATCCTATTAATTTATCCTTGGGCTCCTCCATCCAATGAATTTATCTCATTTGTAACTAAT
>NW_011638535.1:0-243 GCF_000512975.1 Sesamum indicum
GATGCATTAAAATATGTCTAGGTTCATTTAACCATCCATAAGGTAATAAAATCATTTATTCGAAATAAAGGATTACTAACATGGCGCTTTCCAAAAGTGAATTTGTTAGTCAATTATTTCCACCAACTTAATTAATGGGCTTGGGCCGATTTTAATTAATTAAAGTACCAAGCCCAATTAATTAAATTCAATTTAATTAAAGCCACGTAATTAAGTCAATCATATATTTAATCAAATTAAATA
>NW_011638536.1:0-243 GCF_000512975.1 Sesamum indicum
GCACTCTCTTTGGATTTCTTCCTGGATTTTTCTTTAGCTGGTTCCCACAAACGTTGGAGTGGAATTAGTGTGGAAATCCGCACTTTCTCTCATCAGTTGATCCTGTGGAGGATCATTAGAACATGTACTTCCCTCCGGCTGTGGTAGTGCTGGAGTGATTTCATATGTTTGGATATTGACTAAATCCAAGATCCTGAGTTGGGAAAAGATTCCGCCAATTCTCGTTACCTCCATTTTTTTATT
>NW_011638537.1:0-243 GCF_000512975.1 Sesamum indicum
AAAACAGTAGCTGATTAGAAAATATAAAAATATATTTTTTGATATCATGATCTCAATAAAAACCTATTACAAGCGATCATGATTTTCAGAGAGGTTGGTGCAGAAAATGGATAATATTAATCACAAAATCATTGCCCTAATAAAATTACATATAAAACACATTGGGAAATGGTGCAACCTTATTTGCTCTAATAATAGCACTGGGTTTAAAAGAGCAACAATAGTTAAGGTCTTCTTGATACC
>NW_011638538.1:0-243 GCF_000512975.1 Sesamum indicum
AGTTAAGACAAAAAGCTGAATTTGTAGGTACCTGAGTGTTGGCTTCGGATATAGAGCCATTGTTTGAGGAATCAGAGGATGCTTTCTTGTACCTCTCAATGGTTGCTTTCACACTGTAATAAATTGCACATATGTAATAGTCTTGCATCAGATACAAAGATCCATCAAAGTTCCAAACTAGAATAATCAACCCAATTCATAGTACTCTACGAAAATAAACATCAATTGTTTTACTGTTTTTTC
>NW_011638539.1:0-243 GCF_000512975.1 Sesamum indicum
AATGGGCTATCTAGCCCATGACCCGACCCATCTACCAGGTTGACCCGTCTGCCTCTTTACTTAAACCTACTTCTTATAACCCTAATTCATTTGACCCCTCTTTCCCCTTTCCCGACTGCTTCTCTCCTTCTCCTTCATAACTCTGTCTCTTTGGGTTCTTCACCGACCCTTGATTCCTGCTCTTGCTCCTTCTCCAAAAATGGCCGTTTACCCGCCATCAATGAACAGCCTTTATAAGTGGCT
>NW_011638540.1:0-243 GCF_000512975.1 Sesamum indicum
AATTTTCGAAAAGAAAAATCTTGAAGGTAGATGAGTAAACTTTGAGAGCTTCGAATTATTGCTCACTCAAAGTTTTTGGTGCTCTAATTAGTTTCTTGGAATTTAACCTCATTGTCCTTTTATCCTACCCCAAACCAAAGGCCCATTACAACCAAAATTAAAGACCTTTTGCTCCATATATGTGCATATTTCAAAAGTGGTGGAGATGTGGTGTATAGGCAAGCCTATGGTGAAGCATTGTCG
>NW_011638541.1:0-243 GCF_000512975.1 Sesamum indicum
TGGGTCGAGACCTACATTTGGATCTAGTTTTGTGGAATTCTGAGAACGTTCAAAATTTAATTATTTTGCACTGTTTTATTAAAGAATGTTTGTTTCCGTTTCATGCTAACATGTAGTTGTTATTATGCATAGCTAATTTACCACACAAATGAATAGGTCTACACCTACGTTCCTGTCAAGTTTCATGGAATTCTGAAAACGTTGAAAATTTAGCTGTTTTGCGCGATTTAATTATAGGATGTT
>NW_011638542.1:0-243 GCF_000512975.1 Sesamum indicum
TTTTTGGAAGTGCAAAAATGAAATTTTCAAAAGCACAGACGAGGTAAATTTTGACTTATTTATGAAAGATTTTATGCCGGAGTATTATAATTGGACTTCTCATGGCGGGAGAGGGTGTAGGAGTATTTTGAGGCCATCACCGCGGCCCAGTTGTAGGAGGAGCAAACTCCCATTTCTAATGTTATGGAGGGTACCAGTATGCCTTGGTGGTGACGCGGTGGAGATGGATTCGACATAGAGAAT
>NW_011638543.1:0-243 GCF_000512975.1 Sesamum indicum
CATTTAGGAAATTTAACACACAAATTCTTGGGTCTAGACCTACGTTTGGATCAATTTTCGTCGAATTCTGACAATGCTCAAAATTTAGCTGTTGTGCACGGCAAGTTTGTTTCCCTTTTATACTAACCTGTAGTTATTATTACGCTTAGCAAATTTACCACACAAATGCCTTGGTCTAGACCAACGTTTGGGACAGGTTTTTTCGTATTCTGAAAACGTTCAAAATTTAGCTGTTTTGCACAG
>NW_011638544.1:0-243 GCF_000512975.1 Sesamum indicum
GTAGTTATTATTATGCCTAGCATGTTTACCACACAAATGCATGGATCTAGACACACATTTAGGTCAAGTTTTATTGAATTCTGACAACGTTCGAAATTTAGCTATTCTGCACGGTTTTATAAAGAAAGTTTGTTTGTCTTTCTTACTAACTTATAGTTATTATTACGCTTAACAAATTTACAAGACAAATGCATGGGTCTAGGCCTGTATTCGGGCCAAGTTTCATGGAATTCTGAGAATGTT
>NW_011638545.1:0-243 GCF_000512975.1 Sesamum indicum
ACGCATAATATAACTGAATATAATAAAATAAATATTTCGCGATACAAATACGATGCGTAAAAAATTAAAAAGTTATTCTAATGTGACTTCATATTTTTCCCTTTTTCCCTTTTATTTATTATTTTTTTAATAATTAAAATAATTAAAAAATATTTTCATAACTCAAAAATATATTATTTCGACAAAAATTAATTAGTCATGTGATTTTGCGGTGACGTGCAAATTTTCGGCAGCGTCCGCAAA
>NW_011638546.1:0-243 GCF_000512975.1 Sesamum indicum
GAAATGACCAAGAAACCTTTTGTTGGACAAAGTACGCTTGCCACTGGTCTGTTGGACTTAATCTAAACAGATGTCTGTGCACCACTAAATACTCCGACTAAAGGAGGATACTCGTATTTCATAACTTTTACTGATTATCACTCACTGTATGGTAATGTTTACCTCATGAGGTTCAAGTTTGAGCCATTTGGAAGATATAAGGAATTCAGACTTGAAGTATAGAATCAAATAAGTCATAAGATC
>NW_011638547.1:0-242 GCF_000512975.1 Sesamum indicum
GTAGGCCTTTATGCCTTTTCCTCGCGAGGCCCAATAGGAAGATTTCTTGTTGATCAGGGACCTCATGCTATAGCTATAGCTAGAGATAGGATATTTTGGAGATTCAATATGAGCTAGAGAAGACTTTGATGCAAATTTCCCTTTCCCGAAAGAGGGGGACAAAAGCCATCAAGATAGTCACAAGATACTTTTAGGGTGAATTCTAGTGCCTCCCTTTTAGAGAGGCAGGATAGTTGCGGCTC
>NW_011638548.1:0-242 GCF_000512975.1 Sesamum indicum
TAGTAATATTTTACAATCTTTACCTTAATTTCCTTATATTTTAAGCATTGAATGTCATTACTCTGGAGGATATCATGTAAGATAATTTATATTATTTAATTGTTAATAAAATATTTTTAAATATTATATCATATTTGTTACTAGTTATTTCCTTGTTAACAGAAGATACTAGCGAATCAAAAGATAGTTTCGGTGATAATAATTCGTCATCCCATTCCAACCAGTCACCTTCAGAAGATTGT
>NW_011638549.1:0-242 GCF_000512975.1 Sesamum indicum
GCAGTGATATATAGTGCTGCTTGGTTGTCGCAGTGTAGTGGAATAGGAGTGGGAATTACAATCTGCAAATCCTTTAGTACATTATGAATCCAAATTAATTCACATGTGGTGGATGCCAAACTTCTGTATTCCGCCTCTGCTGAAGATCGTGATACGGTCGTTTGTTTCTTGGTTTTCCAAGATATCAAACTATTGCCAAGAAAAACACAAAAACCAGTTAATGACCTCCTCGTATCTTTGCA
>NW_011638550.1:0-242 GCF_000512975.1 Sesamum indicum
CTAAGAACATTATCGGAAAGGTTCAAAATAATGGATGAGTAGGCAAACTCATCATTTTCCAATTGTTTTTCTTCAGAAACACTTTCAGAGTATTTCCCGTCAATAGCTTTAAACACCTTTTGTTGTATCAAAATACCTTTCATTTTCTGTTGCCAGATAGAGAAATCAGTTTTTCCGTCAAACGGTTGTAAACTATATCCGGCCATTTTGAAAGTAGAGGTCACGGTTTTTAAGGGAAAAAA
>NW_011638551.1:0-242 GCF_000512975.1 Sesamum indicum
TGGGTCTAGACCAACGTTTGGGTCAAGTTTCATCAAATTCTGAGAACATTCAAAATTTAGCTATTTTGCACAATTTTATTAGAGCAAGTTTGCTTTCCTTTTATACAAACTTGTAGATAGTATTACGCTCCGCAAATTTACCACACAAATTCTTGGGTCTAGTCCAACGTTTAGGTCCAGTTTGCTCGAATTTTTAGAATGTTTAATTTAGCTGTTTTGCACAGTTTTATTAGAGCAAGTTT
>NW_011638552.1:0-242 GCF_000512975.1 Sesamum indicum
CTCCATGTTTTTAAGGTTTCTGTATATGCCAACACTAGTTTTGAAAGCCAAATGAAGTAATTACTAAAAAGTAGCTATATGAAATCTTTTTCGTTGGTTCTTCTTCCATTTCGACCTATCGAATAACCTTAAAAATTATTTAGAACAATCCTGAATTTCATCAACTAGAATAACCACTATCTTGACCCTCATGTTGTTGTTCTGTAATACCGTTAATTGTCTATTAATAGTCATCTATCACA
>NW_011638553.1:0-242 GCF_000512975.1 Sesamum indicum
CAAAAACTCTAAATCCTGAATTCTAAACCTTGAACCCTAGACCTACCTGATCCCTGGACTCTAAACCCTACACCAAAACCCCAAACCATGCACATAATCATTTTCTTCACCTTCTCATTATAATTGTGTGGCATTTTAACATACTAAACCCTTGTACCACCAACAACCACCAAACATACCCTATGGGCCAAAACACAAAACCTTATTTGTTTTTATAATTTAATTTTAATTTTAAATATATA
>NW_011638554.1:0-242 GCF_000512975.1 Sesamum indicum
TATCTGTGTCACAACTGGAAGTTAATAGGAAAATATCACAACAATTAGATGTACTTGCACTGTTTAGTTATAAATATATACAGTAGGCAAAGTGATTGAAATAAATAGTTCTTTTCGAAATCAAAGGGCCAACAGAGAAAAGAGCTTTGACCACCAAAAAACAATATGGTGCTGTAAATTTGTACTGCTATTGTATTGACTATAGTAATTCTTTGGCACCATTTGACGTTTTCAACTTCATT
>NW_011638555.1:0-242 GCF_000512975.1 Sesamum indicum
TTCTAGTGCCATCGACCGTTGTTAGATGGCAATCCATAGTGATGGGCTTTCTTGATCAAGGGTTGAGCAAGAATTATTAATTAAATTAGATTTAATTAATAATAGCGTTGGGCACTAGCCCAAGTCTAGCTGAAAGGTGAACTTAAAGAGTCACACACAAATCACCAAGGTAGGAACGAGGAATTAATTGAGAATTAATTCTGTAAGTAATTGGATTACTTATATATGAGAGGGATCCATTG
>NW_011638556.1:0-242 GCF_000512975.1 Sesamum indicum
AATTTTGAGAGCAATGAGATACAGATATATCGGCTGGTCACGGGCTTTTGTATAACCACCTTTATCCTCTGTAATTTAGGCTACATGATTAGGATATCTCTCAAATTAGCGTGACAACCTTTTGAATAGTACACGTATGTATTGGGTGGATTTTGGTTGATGATTAATGTAGAAAGATTCATTTATGATGATGGCATCACTTTTGGACTCGTACTGACAACATATGTATTGGAATTTGTTTA
>NW_011638557.1:0-242 GCF_000512975.1 Sesamum indicum
TTGAACATTCTCAGAATTCGACGATACTTGACATAAACGTTGGTCTACGCACAAGAATTTGGGTGGTAAATTTGCTAAGCGTATAATAACTACAAGTTTGTCTAAAAGGGAAACAAACATTGCTTTAATAAAACCGTGCAAAACAGCTAAATTTTACGTCCTCAGAATTCGACGAAATTTGACCCGAACTTTGGTCATGACCCAAGAATTTGTGTGGCAAATTTGCTAAGCGTAGTAATAAA
>NW_011638558.1:0-242 GCF_000512975.1 Sesamum indicum
ATTTTGAGTAGAATGCCTAACAATGTACAGATTTTTGCATCTATTTCCTTCGATAAGGTTGGCTCTATTATGTTGGTCCTGCAAGATACAACTGGAATCAGTGAAATGAAATTTTAAAGGAGTATTGCGACATAGTTGACTCACAGATAACAAGTTAACAGAGAATGATGGAAGGTACAAGACTTGAGTGAGGGTGATGTGTTTGTTTAAGTGAACTGTGCCAATATAAGTAGCTATTTTAT
>NW_011638559.1:0-242 GCF_000512975.1 Sesamum indicum
ATGTCAAAAAGCGTTAAAGAGGTATTTTTGAAGTCTCGGACTTCTTGATGCCCTAAACAAATAAACTTAACAAGCTCGTATATTCTATAAACCAATATTGTGAAGCATATATAAATCTTACAATTAAAAACATATGCACACAATTCCTCAAAATTTAGGTATTTTCTTTGCTGTTATTTTAATACTCTTACCTCATGAAAATTAAGATATTTCTCAATTTTATTGAATTTTCTATTCTTTCC
>NW_011638560.1:0-242 GCF_000512975.1 Sesamum indicum
AATAAAATCGTGCAAAACAGCTAAATTTTGAACGTTTTCAGAATTCGACGAAACTTGACCCAAACATTGGTGTAGACCCAAGCATTTCTGTTGTAAATTTGCTAAGAGTAATAATAACTACAAGTTACCATAAAAGGGAAACAAACTTGCTTTAATAAAACCGTGCAAAATAACTAAATTTTGAACGTACTCAGAATTCGACGAACCTGTTCCAATCGTTGGTCTAGACCCAAGCATTAGTG
>NW_011638561.1:0-242 GCF_000512975.1 Sesamum indicum
CAAAACAACTAAATTTTGAACGTTCTCAGAATTTCACGAGACTTGACCCAAACGTTGGTCTAGAGCCATGCATTTGTGTGGTGAATTTATTATACGTAGTAATATCTACAAGTTAATATGAATGGGAAACAAATTTTATTTAAAAAAATCATGCAAGATAGCTAAATTTTGGACATTTTCACAATTCCATGAAACTTGACCCTAACGTAAGTCCAGACCCATGCATTTGTGTGGTATATTTG
>NW_011638562.1:0-242 GCF_000512975.1 Sesamum indicum
GTTGAGGCATTCTAGCCAAACTTTGGTGGAGACTCAGATTGAATAACTCACTTTGGGCCCTCAACACACTAAACAAGTATTGCAAGAACAATGCCCCTTCTGCACCAAGGTTTCAAGGGACGACTCACCTACTTGCAGAAGGCTTTGTAAAGTCCATCAGGCTGCTCAAAGCCACATTTTCTTGAGCTTGCAGACGGCTCACTTCAAAATCCTTGTAATCATGAAGATCCATAAATATTCCT
>NW_011638563.1:0-242 GCF_000512975.1 Sesamum indicum
TAAGATGCATACAAATTAAGATTATTGAGTAATATGAACCAAATATTTAAATAAAATTACTTGGAGGGTATAAGCGTATTCTAGAAACGATGGAATATCAGGGCAACAAAATTGCTGCTTGTTTGAGCAAGGAGGGGCTTTTGATAGCAACAATGTTCGCATCCTCTAGCTGCAATACAAAGAAAACGAAAGTCATCAAAGTACAGTATTTGTCCTCACAAGATATTTGTGTTTGTAATTTT
>NW_011638564.1:0-242 GCF_000512975.1 Sesamum indicum
GTTACACCTGTTTGGATTCCCGACTATGTTCATTAGGTGGATAGAGGAGTGTGTCACGACACCCTCATTTTCCGTCGGGCTAAATGGGAAATCTCAGGGTTTCTTTACGGGATATAGAGGTTATGGAAGGGGGACCCTTTATCGCCATTTCTATTCGTTCTCGTAATGGAGGTTCTGCATTTGATTCTTCTGCAGATGATTGATCAGGACATGCATTTTTCTTTTCATTGGAAATGTGAGCC
>NW_011638565.1:0-242 GCF_000512975.1 Sesamum indicum
CAAAATATACAAATCGAGAAGTCCAAAATAATCATACTTTTATGATTATTATGTAAGTTATAATTATTTATATTTGTTGATGTATTATTGTTCATATTGCATAAATTGTTCCAAAATTGTTTATTAATGTTAATATTATGTAAAATTTTATTAAATTGCATAAACGTATAAATCACAAATAAATTGCATAAATTTATTAAATTGGCACATACGTACATATTAATAGCCAAGAAACAGTGAAG
>NW_011638566.1:0-242 GCF_000512975.1 Sesamum indicum
GAAAAAACATAAATTTCAGTGGACATGTGATATTTTAAGGGTTACATGATGTGATATTTTTACATATACAAAGTATGTGATATTTTTTCAACAAAAAGATCAACAAAAAAATAATTATATATAACAGCTGCAAATTTTACAAAGTTAAAATGGTAAATTAATAAGGTGTTAAAATGGGCATAATTCAAATGACAAAATATAATTTACCCTACTATACAACAGGGATATAGCTAAAACGGAAC
>NW_011638567.1:0-242 GCF_000512975.1 Sesamum indicum
CTGTAGGAGTTCATTTCCAAAATGCTATTATTTATATCTTTTTTAATTCATTTGTTTTTCCGACTTGCTCACGGTTTCTAACCCTGGCATATCAACTTCTTTCTTTGATTGTCCTTTTTGTTTGTTTATCTTCTCCTTTTTCTATGAAGAGGCTTAATATTCATAGAATTTGAAGCATATATCTATTACATATATTGCTACAGATGAAGGCTTAAGAAATTCATACTCTCAACTTGCGTTAC
>NW_011638568.1:0-242 GCF_000512975.1 Sesamum indicum
TAAGCGTAGTAATAACTACAAGTTAGTATGAAAGGAAAATAAATTTTCTTTATAAAAACCGTGCAAAAGAGCTAAATTTTGAACGTTCTCAGAATTTCACAAAACATGACGCAAACGTAGATCTAGACCCATGCATTTGTGTGGTAATTTGCAAGCATAATAATAACTACAAATTAGTATAAAAGGTAAACAAACTTTATTTAATAAAATCGTGCAAAACAGTTAAATTTTGAATGTTCTCA
>NW_011638569.1:0-242 GCF_000512975.1 Sesamum indicum
GCTTGCAAACAGTGCAAAGGGTACCAAGCAATCTCGCAAGCTTCAGTTTTCTAGTTCAGAATCCGATGTGAGGTCAAGGCAGTAGCACGGTACGGGCCCATGTTCTCAGTGCTTAGTGTGAAATGACTTAGTCAATAGATCGTAGGATACCGGCAAAGGAAGAAGGTTGATACTAGTTTGATTTCGATTCGGAAAAAGAAGATGTCTCACTAGTGGTTTGAAAGAAGAAAATCCAAGGTGCT
>NW_011638570.1:0-242 GCF_000512975.1 Sesamum indicum
TAGAAGGTAAGCCAAGGTGACTTTCCTATCACCATTGTATTGGTGAAGGAAAGTCACCATTCTTGTTGGTGAGAAGATGGAAGGAAATCAGGCGGATTTCCAAAGAGAAGAATCAGCGGCGCAAGAAGAAATGAAAGACAGAATCAGAGAGAGAGAGATAGGTTAGGGCAGCTTATAAGTGGGTATGAAGTGGGTCGGGTCATGGGTAGGGTCGTGGGCTTCCAGGTGGGTCGGTCCGTGGG
>NW_011638571.1:0-242 GCF_000512975.1 Sesamum indicum
AGACAAATTCTTTGGTCTAGACCAACGTTTGGGTCAACTTTCGTCGAATTCGGAGAACGTTCAAAATTTAGCTGTTTTGCACGGTTTTATTAAAGCAAGTTTGTTTCCCTTTTATACAAAGTTGTAGTTATTATTACGCTTATCAAATTTACCATACAAATTCTAGGGTATAGACTATCGTTTGGGTCAAATTTCGTCGAATTCTGAAAACGTTAAAAATTTTAGCTGTTTTGCACGGTTTT
>NW_011638572.1:0-242 GCF_000512975.1 Sesamum indicum
GTGTGTGCATAGATGTATATTCTCATTTTTGTTTACCTAATATGAAAGAGCATGGAGTGTGTGTGTGTGTGTGCGTGTGGGGTGTGTGTTTGTGTGTGTATGCGTGCGTGTGGGGTGTGTGTTTGTGTGTGTGTGCGTGTGGGGGGTGTGTGTGTGTTTGTGAGTGTGTGTGAGAGAGAGAGAGATTGTGTGTGTGCGTGTGGGGGGGTGTGTGTGTGTTTGTGAGAGTGTGTGTGAGAGAG
>NW_011638573.1:0-242 GCF_000512975.1 Sesamum indicum
CGTTGCAAACATAATCGGGGCCCGGGCGCGGGGCGAACGCCCCCGTCCGATCCCCTCCCTCGCCGGCGCGCACGAACGCGCTCGACGTGCGGGCTAACGAACCCCCAGCGCGGCACGCGCCAAGGAAAACCGAACGAAGCGTCCGCAGCACGGTGGCCCCGTCTGCGGGGCGCACGGGCGGAGGGGACGTCTCTCGAATGTCAAAACGACTCTCGGCAATGGATATCTCGGCTCTCGCATCG
>NW_011638574.1:0-242 GCF_000512975.1 Sesamum indicum
AACAGGAGATGCACTAAGTTACCAACTTACCTTTATTGACATGATCTCACCAGTTATCACATCTACTGCACGAATAAGTGGATAAGAAAACTGCACTAACATCTGAACGATTCTTTGGTCCCTAAGAAAATTCTTCAAATTGGGATTAAAATAAAAAACATTATCAGCATATCGGAAAGAACTAGGTAAATGAACAGCAACTTGTTATTTTTGATAGATTTAAGCATTGTCATGGTCATAGT
>NW_011638575.1:0-242 GCF_000512975.1 Sesamum indicum
CTTATGACAATGTTCACAAAGAAGGCTGCGTTTGTCCATAGGTCCTTTGCGTCTCATGAATTGTCTAGGACTAGTATTAGGTTCAGCATACCTTTGTTCATAGGCGTTCATGGCAGAAGCCTCCCCTGCGTCCGAATACTCAGAATTAACCATCCGTTGCCTTTCTACCCGTAACACCATAGAATAAGCCTTATTGACTAGCGGAAGCGGCTCTAGCACTAGAATTTGGCTTCGTATATTAT
>NW_011638576.1:0-242 GCF_000512975.1 Sesamum indicum
GAGGCCGGGGGGTCTGTCGAGGAGGTGGCCCGCATCTCCCTTATCATGGCCATCATCGTTTTCAAGGCGGCGGATGCGGTCCTCGACAGTCAATGTAATACTGGACTAGTAAATATCGATACAATGTTGAAAGATAATTTTTTATTTGACAGTGGTAGGTGGCACCAATGGAGTTTATTTTTTATAGAATATTAGAATTATGGTGCATTGATTTATATATTGTCGTAAATGTTGACTAACGT
>NW_011638577.1:0-242 GCF_000512975.1 Sesamum indicum
TTGTCGCGGCACCTGTAGTAGGACAGAGGACTTATCGCGATGCCCGCGGACCAATTTACGATGTCTCCGTCGCTGACGTTCGTCAAGCAGGCCACGTGGATTGGCCAGGGTCTTCTTCGGCTAATGAGACCTCGATCCCGAAGCCTTCGGAGTATCTTTTTGATAGGCGCCTCCATTTGTATGGGGAATTCGCTGCTGATAGATCGAGCCCAGTGTCCCCCTCCTTCCCCCGCCGCCTTCCG
>NW_011638578.1:0-242 GCF_000512975.1 Sesamum indicum
GGCTTTTGAGTAAAGCCTTAGGCCACAAGTCTAGCTTTGTACTTTACAACTTCATTTCGTTCATTTCTCTTTCATACAAACACTCACTTATAGCCAATTGACTTAACACCTTTTGGTGTTGGAGTTATAGATCCAAATACTTCTCGCTCATTTAGCGAGTCTAGCTCATCTTATATGACTTTTTTCCAATTTTTCAATAATTTCGTTATCGAATTTCCTCCATAGTTTGAGAATCATTTTCA
>NW_011638579.1:0-242 GCF_000512975.1 Sesamum indicum
AACAGTGTAATATGATTGATGAGGTCGCTCTCGAACCCCTCCCCAAAGGTTTCGGGGTTGGGTTTTGTTTCCCGCCAACCCAAGTGAAAATCCCAAGATTGACCGGGCGGAGGTCGAATAAAAAAATACCTATCACGCCAAGGACCGACGTTAGACCTCAAATCGTCTAGGAAGCGGCAGTCCTTGCGTGCTGTCAAATAATACCATCCAGTCTCGCCCGATCTCTTAGAGGAGGTGATATT
>NW_011638580.1:0-242 GCF_000512975.1 Sesamum indicum
AAAAAAGTTGTAAGTATAATATCTCTGACACAATGGACATGCATTATTATACTTGTGGCTTGCCAATGTCCATGCTTCTACTGGGGGGCCATATACAGGCTGGACCATGTTCCCATCAAATTCGTCATAGGACACTCATGGCAAAAGAATCCCACAGATGTTTCTCATATCCTGATCACAGCAAAAACCTACAGAAAAATAGTACTTGAGTAATACAAGTTCAAGAATAGCAAGACTCTCTC
>NW_011638581.1:0-242 GCF_000512975.1 Sesamum indicum
TCGAAAGAGAGGGTGCCAAGAGAAAGTAATTTGGGGAAAAGGAACCGGAAAAAATATCAGGGGCTAGCGGAAAAGACCGGAGCAAACGTCTGCCCTCCGAGGTGGGTTCGAGTAGCCGAGACAAGAGCCAGGCTAGGGGGCCCGCTATCTTACGTGCAGAGGTCGATAGCATATCAAGATAGATCGTCAAGTTGGGAAAACAAATTGACGAGTTAAAGAAGAGTGGGGAGATAGTATCCCAA
>NW_011638582.1:0-242 GCF_000512975.1 Sesamum indicum
TGCAGAAGTCGAGAACTATCCTCGGCTCCCGAGGAGGAGGAGCAGAGGCGAGAGGAAGTAAACAGTCGGATCTCCAGACCCGAAGTTGCACAAACTCAAGATCGGAATCTCCATAATCGAGAATCTTCCGCCCCCCCACCAACTCGAAGAGCCGAGGATTCCTACTCGCTGTTGGCTGTGGCACCTCCAAGACGGAGCCCATTTGCCTCCAACATTCTGGCCGAGGCGCTCCCAGCTGGTCT
>NW_011638583.1:0-242 GCF_000512975.1 Sesamum indicum
ATCGTCTTATATATTGCTGGGGGTGTCGCTGCTTTTATCCAGTGAATATATAGATAGTCCTTTTTGTAATGCCGTTGGTTTTGCTGACATTGATATGATATTCAGGCATCACTTCGTTTCTCGGAGTACTTCCAGTTTTTGCACACGGGGTTTTCTAGATTCTTAGGTCATAATTAGGTTGTCTTGAATCTTGGAACTTGAACTAATTACCACTAAAATTGAACAATATATCTTTTTTCCTT
>NW_011638584.1:0-242 GCF_000512975.1 Sesamum indicum
TTCAGTTGTCTTTTATCATATGATGTGTCATTCTTTGAACACTCAACTAGATTCTTGCTTGTTACTTTCGTTTGCGATCCATATTGTCACCGGACCTATATGTCTTAGTGATGGAGCTACTTCATTTACTCTTACTTCAATTGATTGATCTGGACATGTTATTCTCCTTTCATTGGAAATGTGGACCATGTAAATTATTTCAGCTTGGATTTGCCGATGATTTACTACTTTTTTGTAAAGCT
>NW_011638585.1:0-242 GCF_000512975.1 Sesamum indicum
CAGTAACATAAATAACCAAACTGGCAATCTTTAACAGACAGTTAGGTGATTCAGATCAGATGATACAAAAAAATCTTCTTCTGGGCTTCCAATCACAGGATTGTCAGTCCCAGAGCTTCGTCCTTTCTTAAATTACAAAAGCAGGGACGAAAAGAAAGTACCGACATAATGCCCAACAAAACAAACAAGCACGCAGACGCCTAAAGGAATTTGATCACAGTAATGGTAAGAAAACACTTGAT
>NW_011638586.1:0-242 GCF_000512975.1 Sesamum indicum
GTCATATAGCAAGTAAGTGTCATGTCGCCTTGAGAGACTGTAGAAATCTCTCGTTGTATTTGATATATCATAGGACCACTGCAACGTCCGTACCTGGCTTCAAGTTCAAGCCACAACTCTCGCGAAGAGCTCACGAACATGAAGCTCTCAACTATGTCCTTCGAAATCGAATTCCAGAGCCACGAAGTGACCATAAGGTCTGCTCGACGCCATTGTTCAAATAGAGCAGAACCTGCTATTGG
>NW_011638587.1:0-242 GCF_000512975.1 Sesamum indicum
GATATATTGTCAAAAACTAATCAATTTATTAAAATATTGATGTTATCATGTGATTACTATATATATATATATATAATAAATTCATCCCAAAAATTTTCAAAAATATGAATTAATTTCCCTTCAATATTTCCGTTGTGTGACAATTTTTAAATTTCACTAATTGAATGATGGGTTCTTCCTTATAAGCAGATTGGTGTAATTTTAGTTGTTTGGCATTTGGGTCCATAAAGAATTAGAATTTG
>NW_011638588.1:0-242 GCF_000512975.1 Sesamum indicum
CTCGAGGGAGCCAAAAATTATAATTATATATTTAAAACATTGATAAATCAATTAAAATAAGGATAAATTACAACTATTTGCATAATTACAAATAACATTCATTATTTGAAAAATTATTAATACCTCATAAAATAGAAAATAATTATGTAGCTCCAAGACAGTGAAATGGATACTACTATTTTCCCTTATTCAATATTTTAAAAAGATAAAAAAAATATTAAAAATGTATAAAAAAAATGTGG
>NW_011638589.1:0-242 GCF_000512975.1 Sesamum indicum
CGTAATCTGATCTCAAATCAAATGCCAACTAGGCAAACAAATGCTCCTATATTTCGGTCGCCCCTTTCTTCGGAATTCATTCGAGTAGTAGCCATGGAAGGAGCTGCTTTCCCTCGCCGGGTCAAAGCGTAATCCGATCTTGTGTCTGCTATTCCCACGCCCTCACTCCCTGGCCTTTCATCATGAGGACTAGTCTTGCTTTTGTGCCTGGCTCGCATTCGACTGGATAGCTACTGGCTTTT
>NW_011638590.1:0-242 GCF_000512975.1 Sesamum indicum
TATCATGCATATTTATAGATAGATGCCAGCAATATGTAAATTAGAAATTCAAGTCACAGAATTTTGAAATATTCAATTCGCAAAATAGCCGCCAGGCGAATATATTGAGCTGTATTTATGAACTTAATTTGAAATAAAATATTCAATAAGCATCTTTGTTTAATTTAATGATTATCCAATTAGCATTTGTTAACTTATTTGTTTTTCTTTCTTAATGGTAATTAAACGATGAAACTCTACAC
>NW_011638591.1:0-242 GCF_000512975.1 Sesamum indicum
GAATTCCACGAAACTTGACCCAAACGTAAGTCTAGACCCATGCATTTGTGTGGTAGATTTGATAAGCGTAATAATAACTACAAGTTAGTATGGAAGGAAAACAAAATTTTCTTAATAAAACCGTGCAAAATAGCTAGAGTTTGAAAGTTCCCAGAATTCCATGAACCTTGACCCAAACATAGGTCTAGACCCATGCATTAGTGTTGTAAATTTGCTAAATGTAATAATAACTACAAGTTAGT
>NW_011638592.1:0-242 GCF_000512975.1 Sesamum indicum
TTGTCATCTGCAATGTCAAATACTGCTTGCTTCACATCATCTGGTGTAAACGCCAATATAAGATGGCCAGCTCTTCATTAGAAACAATATGTCTTGCCCACGGTCTGAGAAAGCCAATATCTAGCGTTATCTGACGTCTGTTATCGCCCAAGAGATTTTGATAGTAACAGGCAAATTCATTGATAATCTCTTCTGGTTCAGTGTGGATGGTCCCGTTGTCATCATTAATCTGCAGTATCCTC
>NW_011638593.1:0-242 GCF_000512975.1 Sesamum indicum
GACATTCTTGTCTCAACAAGATTTATTTTTATTCAAAATATGCCCCCTAAAGGAACCCCAGCTAACTCCTCACAAATTGGCTACAGAAAATTTTTCATAAATTTCATTCTCTATTATGAGCTCAAAAATATTTCAAATAAAAAATATCCATTAATTTCCTATTGGGATTACATCAAAGCCTTTCAACATTTTCTTTTTAAACAAAATGAGAAAAATACCATGTCTTTCTATTTCTTTTTCGG
>NW_011638594.1:0-242 GCF_000512975.1 Sesamum indicum
AATAATAAATACAAGTTTGTATAAAAGGGAAACAAACTGCCTTTAATAAACCGTGCAAAATAGCTAAATTTTGAACGTTCTCGGAATTCGACGAAACTTGACCCATACGTTGGTCTAGACCCAAGAATTTGTGTGGTAAATTTTCTAAGTGTGATAATAACTAAAAGTTTGTATAAAAGGGAAACAAACTTGCTTTAATAAAACCGAGCCAAACTGCTAAATTTTAAAGGTTCTCAGAATTC
>NW_011638595.1:0-242 GCF_000512975.1 Sesamum indicum
AGGCTCAGGACACCAAAGAAAGTAGTGACAAAGAGGAAGCAGTCACACCAACCTATAATAGATTCCAAAGCTTGGACGATAGTGACTCACTCCTAGAGCTTGACACTGAGCTCCAACCACAAGTACAAGCAAGTGAACAGGAGATCTATCGAAATGCCAATGACATAGCACTGGAGTCTAACCTCCAGGAGCACATTTTGGAAGACTCTACTATGTCAAACAAGTTAAAGAGAAACAATTCC
>NW_011638596.1:0-242 GCF_000512975.1 Sesamum indicum
TTGATTCTACGCACAGTTTCATTCCTTCTATTTCCCCTCTTCTTCATCTCTCTGAGTCTGATATTATCTGTGCTGTGTAACTTTTTTCGAAAAAGGATGGACTTTGCCCGGATCCTCCCCTACTGAAGGAATTCTGTCTTTATTCACTAGTCATCTTGTATCTTAGCTGAACGGTTATCGGCTTCGCGAGACCATTCCTAAGACAGGAGATTCGAATTGGAAATGTGCTGACTCCTTTTATT
>NW_011638597.1:0-242 GCF_000512975.1 Sesamum indicum
TCCAAGTTTTGAGGGGGTCCATGTGGGCCTGCATTGCAGCGTATGCATCGAATTACTTCTTCCCGAAATCTATCCTGTATTTGGTAACAAATTCAAGTAATTTTCTCCAGATCCCCAAGCACGAGTTCAATGTTTAACAATTTTTCAGCTGGTTGAACTTTCGAGGGCGCCCCCTCACCTTCTTTAGCTTCCCCCACCAACTCAGCTTCTTTCCCTCGCTTGCTTGGGGGTGCCACCTTAAA
>NW_011638598.1:0-242 GCF_000512975.1 Sesamum indicum
TGTGTTTAGACATTTTATGTGTGTACATGTGTGCGTGTGTGGGGTGTGGGTGTATGTGTGTGGGGGGGTGTGTGTGTGTGCATGTGGGGTGTGTTGGGGCTGTGTGTGTGTGTGTGCGCGCGAGTGGGGTGTGTGTGTGTGTGTGTGTGTGTATGTGTGTGTGTGCGCGTTTGGGGTGTGTGTGCATGTGGGGTGTGTGTGTGTGTGTGTGTGGGTGTGGGGTGTGTGGGTGTATGTGTGTG
>NW_011638599.1:0-242 GCF_000512975.1 Sesamum indicum
TATAATCTAATGGACACGGTCTTATATATATTTAAATTTGGTGCGAATCGACTAACCAGATTTTAAGATATTGTATTTATTGATTAAATTTTTTGATCTCATTATATTATAATAAAATAATAATTAAAATTATTCAACCATCACTATTATCACACAAAAGATAGAGGTGTCAAAATCAATATTTATGAGAACTAATAATATGTTCCCAATTTTTTTATTATTTATACAAATTTACATTCTTA
>NW_011638600.1:0-242 GCF_000512975.1 Sesamum indicum
CATATAATTCTATGCTACAGTTTACAGTGCACCTTTCATTTTTTTCATTGGTGTTCCGTTGTAATGTCTGTATGGATGATTTTCCCGAATGTTTGGTGTTTGCCTCATACACCAACTCATATATAAGAATATAATTAATGCTGTAGTATATTCATTCCGTCTGTGTTTACCCTCATCCCCCAAAAAAACTGCTATGACTCATTTATTATTTCAACTACACAATCTGCAACTACTTCATTAAT
>NW_011638601.1:0-242 GCF_000512975.1 Sesamum indicum
TGCATAAGTTGGAAATCTCAATTGCAACACATAGTTGCTCTCTCCACCACTGAGGCAGAATACATTGCTACCACGGAAGCATTCAAAGAGGCTATATGGTTGGATGGCCTCATAAAGGAAATTGGTTTCTCCAATAACAAGCTCACGGTATACTCTGATAGTCAATCTTCAATACAATTGTGCAAAAATCCCGTATTTCATGATCGGACGAAACACATAGATGTGAGGTATCACTTCATACG
>NW_011638602.1:0-242 GCF_000512975.1 Sesamum indicum
CCAAACGTTGGTCTAGACCCAAGAGTTTGTGTGGTAATTTGCTAAGCGTAATAATAACTACAAGTTTGTACTAAAGGGAAAGAAACTTGCTTTAACCAAACCGTGGAAAACAACAAAATTTTGAACGTTCGCAGAATTCGAGGAAATTTACTCAAACGTTGGTATAGTCCTAAGAATTTGTATGGTAAATTTGATAAGCGTATTAATAACTACAAGTCTGTATAAATGCGAAACAAACTTTG
>NW_011638603.1:0-242 GCF_000512975.1 Sesamum indicum
TTTATAGATTGTGAGTTGTTAGGTATAATGATTTGTTTGGTAAATTGATTTGTTGGTACATTGATTTTTTGCTATATTAAGTTGTTTATATATTATGAGTTGTTTGTTATATTGATTTTTTGGTATATTGAGTTGTTTGGTAGTTTTGTTTTTTAAAAAACCACCCGAAGTTGGGGAGCATTTTGGAGTCCCCTTCCCTTCTTTATTAATTCAGATAATGCTCCAAATTTATAATGGGGAGA
>NW_011638604.1:0-242 GCF_000512975.1 Sesamum indicum
ATAATAATAATAATAATGATAATAATAATAACAATAATAATAATATATAAATATATGTACATAATATATAAAAGAGGGGGGGAGTTGGCACCGCCTCAACCCCCCCCTCCCCCACTTAAAATATATATATATATATATGTGTGTGTGTGTGAATTCATATTCACACACATGCTTTTGCATAACCAGCTCTGCAATATTTCCGCAATATTTCAGGTATGAAATATTGATTTTAATTTATATTA
>NW_011638605.1:0-242 GCF_000512975.1 Sesamum indicum
GGAGGTCGGATTAATACCATTGCCCATGCAGGGTGAATGGTATACCTAGCATAATTGCAGTACATGCTCCCGGAGTCTATGGAAGAGATTGGATCGGATCCTCATTAATGGTAGATGGCTTGCGAGATTTCCTTCCTCGTGTTATCGTAGCCTATTGCCGCGGACTTCTGGCCATTCGCCACTTATCCTACATGGGGACAGGCAACATCAACATCAAACAGGCGGAGGTATGTTTCGATTTG
>NW_011638606.1:0-242 GCF_000512975.1 Sesamum indicum
ATACAAAACTATAACATAAAATTGAAAGTTGATGTAGTTGAAACATTGAGAAGATCTACATTGATTTCTTCGTTTGACCCGTGCTCCATCTTTTCTCCTGTGACAAAGAGTTTTCCGAAGGATGTGTGTGTGGGGGGGGGGGGCGAGAGAGAGAGAGAATGCAACTTATATAAGATATTTTCATAACAAAGCGTCAAGATGATGCCACGTTAATACATCATATTCACGTAGCACTATCCTCA
>NW_011638607.1:0-242 GCF_000512975.1 Sesamum indicum
ATTTCAGTAGTACCAATTCTGGGGGTAGATCGACTAGTAGGTAGCGTTCCTCTGGGTTATCCGACGCTGTACTGTGGTTTTGCAACTGTGGTAAGGATGTCGTTCTATAAACTTCATGGACTAGTCTTAATCCAGGTCAAAGATTTCGAGGTTGCCCTGGTAGTGAGGTTCATTTTACAAAAAATTAATTATCTCCAAAGAATATTAGGTTGATAATTGTCATTAGTTGGCCTCAGCGTCAA
>NW_011638608.1:0-242 GCF_000512975.1 Sesamum indicum
AAGGATAATCGAGATAGATATGAGGAAAAAGAGAAGGTTAATAATGTGTCTGATGAGAATAATGGCGAAGTCTTTGTTGTGTGCGAAGCAAACTCTGTGAATTCTTTTGACATGCATGAATGGTTGATTGATTCTGGTTGCACATTTCATATGAGTCCTTTCAAAGATATCTTCACTAATCTGCGTTATGAGCATGCTGGTTTTGTTTCTATGGCTAATGAGAAAAGATGTGAAATTGAAGG
>NW_011638609.1:0-242 GCF_000512975.1 Sesamum indicum
CAAACTTGCTTTAACAAAACCGTGCAAAACAGCTAAATTTTGAACATTCTCAGAATTCGACGAGATTGACAGACCAAAAAATTTGTGTGGTAAAATTTGCTAATCGTAATAATAACTACAAGTTTGTACAAATGGTAAACAAACATTGCTTTAATAAACCGTGCAAAACAACTAAATTTTGAACGTTCTCAAAATCAAAGAAACGTTGGTCTAGGCCCAAGAATTTGTGTGCCAAATTCGCT
>NW_011638610.1:0-242 GCF_000512975.1 Sesamum indicum
AGACTACATTTGACCAATTTTACACAACTCAAGTATCAAACTGAGATTGTCAAATTTACTGAAGCATACAGTCCCCAAAACAGAATCTTTACTTTGTAGTTGGAGTGTGTAGAGTGCCCAAATAATCAGCTTGGTTCTGCAAACCCTAATGTTGAACCCCAAATGCAAACAAATGACTAGAAGGAAAAGGGGTAGTAGTAGATGATGGGAATAAGCCTGACTTGAATGAAGTAGAATGGGAC
>NW_011638611.1:0-242 GCF_000512975.1 Sesamum indicum
CCTTCAGGATAACCAATAAAAATACATTTGAGAGATCTAGGTTCAAGTTTATCAACATTTTGATGAACAAAGGCAGAACATCCAAACACACGTAAGCAGGAAATATCAGGCAATTTTCCATTCCACATAAAATCAGGGGTTTTTCCAGATAAAGGCACAGAGGGAGACATATTTATTAAATGAGCAGCAGTTAGGACAGCTTCTCCCCAAAACGTTTTAGGCAATCCAGAACTAATCAATAG
>NW_011638612.1:0-242 GCF_000512975.1 Sesamum indicum
ATGAATTTTGGAGGAATTGGCTAAGTTGTTGAATGCCATGTTAAATATCAAGGCGCGTGATGCTGAAAGAGAGCAAACGCCTCACTAAATGGGGATAAGGTTTAGGACCATTCAAGTAAGCATTAGTATGAGAATGTAGTTTCATGCCCTATGACAAAGGAGTAGTGGCGGAAAGTGCCTGCTGAAGCCCACAATCAGTAATAATATCCAAGATATACTTGGACAGCGTAATGGAGGTGCCG
>NW_011638613.1:0-242 GCF_000512975.1 Sesamum indicum
GGAAATGGAAAAGCCGGAACAAGGAGGGGGCATCATTCAACAAAACTTCTCATGTTTATGGTCGATAAAATGGAAAAAGAAATGCAGTAGCTGATTAGAACATATAAAAATATATTTTTTGATATCATAATGTCAATAAAAACCTACTACATGCGATCATGATTTTCAGATAGGTTGATCCAGAAACTGGATAATATTAATCACAAAATCATTGCCCTATTAAAATTACATATAAAACACAC
>NW_011638614.1:0-242 GCF_000512975.1 Sesamum indicum
CAACTTACTGGACTTAATTGAAAATGCGTATACATAATGGACTAAAATTGAACGTGGGGAAACTTATTGGACCAAATTAATCTTTTTTCGTGTATTTAATTGAAGTAATTATATGATGGACTTAATTAAGTGGACTCTAATTAAATTAGATTTAATTAAGATTGATTGGACCATGTATTTTTAATTAATTAAAATCGGCCAAGCCCATTAATTAAGTTGGTGGAAATGGTTAGAATATGAAA
>NW_011638615.1:0-242 GCF_000512975.1 Sesamum indicum
TTGTAATTATTGCTCTTTGGATCATGAGACACAAGTTGTTTGTCATTACGACTCCTAATTGGAGTTACTTTGCCCAAGAACTCAACAAACTTTACACCATGACTCCGATTACTGAAGAAGAAATCAACGCCTTCGTCCATCTGCTTAATCCTGATGGCATATTTAGCAGCATCATGTTTAAGAATTAGCTGCTCAAGATAGAAGAAAGTGCGTCTGTGAGAAACATGCTGCCGCAGTTGCAC
>NW_011638616.1:0-242 GCF_000512975.1 Sesamum indicum
GAGTAAAACTACTGCTTGAAGGTAATGGAAAACCATGTATATCTTCATTTTGATTAGTGACTCTTCGTCTATTTGAGGAGCAGAAAGTAACATTATGTTTGCTGATTAATTTGCCTGCTTCATCTCTTAATGCATATATGTGATCCACTGCTAGCTGACCGCCATCCTTCTACTCTCTCTTACTCTTATTTGAACTTGAGTTTAAGTATCTTAATATTCTCTTGGGACTGTGATGGAACTTC
>NW_011638617.1:0-242 GCF_000512975.1 Sesamum indicum
GGTTGTTTGTATCTTTGTGTGATTTTGGTTTGTCTTCTTATTCTTTTTGTGATCGTGAGTTTGTCTTATGATTTATTCGTGATTGTGGGTACTTTTTGGATTGATTGTTTTGTGATTTGTGGGATTTTATTGTGATTGTATTTGATTGTGTTGTTTGTGATTCTCGATTGCTTTTGTGGGTTATGATTCTTGAATTTCTAGTTTCTTGGAATTTATTTTAATTTTGTCTTGTAATTAGTTTT
>NW_011638618.1:0-242 GCF_000512975.1 Sesamum indicum
TGGGTGATGCAGGGCATAATTATGATTGTCCGTCGCAACTTGTGGGGTAAGTATTGTCTCAACCTCTCTAAGCACATTGTCGGTCCATCGAGAGTCAGGTAATATACTGCTTTGGGCATCACGTTCGGCTTCCTTTCGTCCAACTCAAGCTCCTATCAATTACATATGATCTTCAGGTCGTTCCGTGTATTTAGAGTATCCTTCGTTGTTCCTTTTATATCCATCACGATATTGAATATATT
>NW_011638619.1:0-242 GCF_000512975.1 Sesamum indicum
CATCCATTTGTGTTGTAAATTTGCTAAGGGTAATACTAATTAGAAGTTAGTATAAACGCGAAACAAACTTGTTTTAATAAAATCGTGCAAAACAGCTAAATTTTGAACGTTTTCAGAATTCGACGAAGCTTGACCCAAACATTGGTCTAGACCCAAGCTAACTTTTGAACATTTTGAGAATTCAACGAAACTTGACCCAATCGTAGGTTTAGACCCATCCATTTGTGTTTAAATTTGCTAAG
>NW_011638620.1:0-242 GCF_000512975.1 Sesamum indicum
GTGGTAAATTTGCTAAGCGTAATTATAATTACAAGTTAGTGTAAAAGAGAAACGAACTTGCTTTAAAAAAACCATGCAAAACAACTAAATTTTGAATGTTTTCAAAATTCCACGAAACTCGAACCAAACGTAGGTCTTGACCCATGCATTTGTATGGTAAATTTGTTAAGCGTAATAATAACTACAAGTCAGTGTAAAAGGAAAACGAACTTGCTTTAATAAAACCGTGCAAAACAACTAAA
>NW_011638621.1:0-242 GCF_000512975.1 Sesamum indicum
CCATATTGTTGTTGACTATCCCCGTATAGAACCAGCGGTAAGTGATCTGAAGTACGTGGGGTGAGGCTAGTCTAAAAAGATGTTGGGAATCGAGCCATCCATCTGTCATTAATCATCATTCGCTCCAACCTTTTCCAAAGATTCCATGGACTTGCACTGCAGTTATGCCATGTATACCATTCTCCCTGCATGGGTAATGGTAGTAAACCTGCATTCTGAATGCAGTCATTAAACTCTTTCAT
>NW_011638622.1:0-242 GCF_000512975.1 Sesamum indicum
AAGTCAAGTTCTCTTATTAAATCATTTGCTGAAGCTGTCTCTAATTCGACAGGGAATCGGAGTCTTCATCAACATCCCTGCGATCTTAGAAAATTCTTTCTGGCTGATCATAACCCCCAACCACTCAGTATCAAGTCTGTTAACCATGGCCGACCCACTCTTTCATTTGCAGATGCTGAGACAGAGGAGCTCGCGGCGCCCTATCGATTTTCCCTTGTTGGAAAATTCTCACATGGAGCACC
>NW_011638623.1:0-242 GCF_000512975.1 Sesamum indicum
AAGCCCACAGACCACTTTAACAACCATAAAACAGTTGGACTGCACATTGGATGGTGGTCATGAAACTAACTATCTAGGGTTGGGTCTAAAATGTTCCATGTTGAGGACCTCGAGAATGGGCATCGAGTGTTCTATGAAGACTTTCACTAAGAGTCGCATTCATTTGATGAATGTCGTGTTTCATCAGCGACATACATGGGACATCTATGCAATCTTAATAGGTCGATTAGCTAGGTGTCGAA
>NW_011638624.1:0-242 GCF_000512975.1 Sesamum indicum
TGTATTTATTTCTGACAGATCTGTTTTCAGTAATTTAAGCGTCTCGTAGCTCATCATTAATATTCATTTATTTCTTTTTCTTTTAGTTTTGTTTTTGGTGAATTGGAGAATGATAAGATTATTTAATAACATCATTAATATTCATTTACTAGGTCTTTTATTACTTGTAAATAGGTTGTTATGACCGTATCGTACTTGTAATTTAGAAAGAGCACGTGCGGAGTGTTTGAAGTGCTGTTTTT
>NW_011638625.1:0-242 GCF_000512975.1 Sesamum indicum
GACACAAGCGAGGACCACACATCTTTGGTCCTCCTGCGGGGGAAGCTCCTACTGTTTTCTTTGCTGTGAGTGTCCACCTCTATCTAGTTGTTGCTACTTTTTGTTACCTCTACGTAGCACTTCTATGCTGTGTACTGGTCGCCTTTGACTTTCCTTACACTATCTCCAACAAGGAACTTCAACTTCATAGGATATGTAGAGACAACGGCCTGGAAGGTGTTCAGAACAGGCCGTCCTAAGAT
>NW_011638626.1:0-242 GCF_000512975.1 Sesamum indicum
TGTTAAATTTTCTAAGCGTAATAATAACTACAAGTTAGTATAAAAGGGAAACAAATCTTGTTTTAATAAAATCGTGCAAAACAGCTAACTTTTACCGTTCTCATAATTCACCGAAACTTGACCCAATTGCAGGTCCAGACCCATCCATTTGTGTTGTAAATTTGCTAAGGTTAATACTAATTACAAGTTAGTATAAAAGCGAAACAAACTTGCTTTAATAAAATCGTGCAAAACAGCTAAAT
>NW_011638627.1:0-241 GCF_000512975.1 Sesamum indicum
CCCCTGCTTTGGCTCGCTGTTCATGCTGTACCCGATGTCCTATCCGAAAGACCTTCCATTGCACATTCAGCTGACTCAAGATCTTTTCGCTTTACGCCCTTTACAATAAAAACCTTTCCTTCTCGGGATACCATATCCTACCCTCACTCCCGTTCCTGACCCGAGGTCCCTACCAAAAAGGGGTATTTTGTCAATACCCGATATTGGAGCTTGGTTGCCTGCTTCTATCAATTTCATTGAC
>NW_011638628.1:0-241 GCF_000512975.1 Sesamum indicum
ATGATTCTTGAATTTCTAGTTTCTTGGAATTTATTTTAATTTTGTCTTGTAATTAGTTTTGTGATTGTGGGTTAGTGCAACTCGTGTGATATTTGAATTAGTTTCTTGGACCTTTCTTTGTTGTCGTGATTCTTCACTTTTTTTTGGGTGAATTTGGTGTGATTGATGTCCCAATATTTGGTTAGTTTTCTGGGTGTTTGAATCTTTTGATGTTCTAATGGAATTTCAGTAATTAATTATG
>NW_011638629.1:0-241 GCF_000512975.1 Sesamum indicum
AGGATAGTCAGAAAACTCCAGTTACTCAAAAGGTTCGAGTTTTTGAAATCGGACAAGAGGAAGCGATGTAGGACATCTATCCAAATAAAAGGCTTGGAGCCATAAAATACGCTATGGAGTTCAAACTAGGTTTGGATGCCCTAGATACTTATTTTGACAAGTTCATGAGGTACATGACTTGGTCAAAAACAAGGTGGAAAGTCAATGGGAGCCAATTGGGTTCCAAGTGTTTTAGAGGTTC
>NW_011638630.1:0-241 GCF_000512975.1 Sesamum indicum
TAAGTTTGTTTCCCTTTTATATAAACTTGTAGTTATTATTACAATTAGCAAATTTATCACAGAAATTCTTGACTTTAGACCAATGTTTGGGTCAAGTTTCGTTGAATTTTGAGAACGTTGAAAATTTAGGTATTTTGCACAGTTTTATTAAAGCAGGTTTGTTTCCTTTTGATACAAACTTGTAGTTATTATTACGCTCATCAAATTAACACACAAATTCTTGTGGCTAGACCAACCTTTT
>NW_011638631.1:0-241 GCF_000512975.1 Sesamum indicum
GGATTAGCTTTTTATTTACTAAAGCATTTCAGCAAAAGCCCAAGCAACAAGAAACGTAAATCACATAAGACATCTCAATCTTTAACAAATTTAGCATAAAAACTTTTAATAGATTTTGATTATTTAATGAAACTTACCTCTCTTCCAAAAAGTTAAAGCTAGTGTCTTGTTCCAGTAAAGGAATCATTCACTTTCTATAGAAGAACCACAGGAACAGTTGTGTCATTTATCAAGCAACTCC
>NW_011638632.1:0-241 GCF_000512975.1 Sesamum indicum
ACCCATGATTAGTCGGCTCTGACTTCAAAACAACATGTTAGAGGCATATGCCCAACATTTAAGACTTTTGCAGGTTTTTTCACATGATTTATTGTTAACTAAGGGTTTGTTTGGTTCAAATGAGAGAAAAATGAAAGTAAAAAGGGGGAAGGGAAAGAAAAAAATAATAGTTTTTCTTCAAGTTATTTGGTATAATTGGAAGTGGAGTAAATTTCACATACATCTACTTGTTTGGTACTAG
>NW_011638633.1:0-241 GCF_000512975.1 Sesamum indicum
CACACACACACACACACACTCCGCACACGCACACACCCACACACCACACACACTCACACACACACACATACCCACACACCAGACACACACTCACACACACACATACACACACAAAGAGAAAAAAGACGCACAAACAAGGAAATTGAAAAGCCGGAACAAGAAGGGCGCATCATTTAGCAAAATTTTTCAAGAATTAGTTAGCAGATCATAACCACCTAAGCCATTTATCAGATTTCATGAA
>NW_011638634.1:0-241 GCF_000512975.1 Sesamum indicum
CACACCTCACTGAGGTCACGAAAAACATTAAAATCTCATCCTACTATCCACGGGTCATCCACACACCGACCTGCAAGCACCTCCAGTGATCGCCACAACTCACACCGCTCAGCAATTTCATTGGCACTATACACAACAGTAATAATCACATTCGTATGGAGTGCTCTAACGTTACACGACAGTGTACAAATTGATCACCCAACTCTATCACATTAACATCAAGAATAGTATCGTCCCATGC
>NW_011638635.1:0-241 GCF_000512975.1 Sesamum indicum
CTCATAATGTTAAACTCCCATTTTGAGTCTTTTCTTAACTTATTATTGTGGAATAAAGTGACCCTGCAAATATAAAAAAACACTAGATTTACAAAAGAGAAATGTAATTGATGCAAAAGTGAATGATTAGAATCAAAGGTTTTTTACGTCACAACAACAAAAATTGGCAGTAGTAACTATAGTATATTGGAATCTCTTAACTCATATTATATGGCAATATAATATATATAGAATGATGGAT
>NW_011638636.1:0-241 GCF_000512975.1 Sesamum indicum
TTCTTGTATTTGTCTAACTACATAAGGAGTAGAATTTATGATGGTTTCCGTTTTCTTAAAAGATTAGGTTACAAGAGCAACTTCTTAAGTCTAGTAGTTTGACTCTCGAATGCACTAGATGATCTGGCCTTGATTACTTGCAGCATTATGTCATAGGATGACAAGGATGTCATAATTTCTTCTCTTTTTAATCTTTCTCTCAAATTGTAGGGTGTTTGCTTTACTACGAAAATGATTAGAC
>NW_011638637.1:0-241 GCF_000512975.1 Sesamum indicum
TTCTCCTGAATTGCTAACCAAAGGATGAAATTATGTCGGAGAATCTTCAATGAACCTGAAAGTAGTGAAGATCATCCTACTTTTGGTCCAGGTGGGCAGAAAAAGTCTGTATAGTGATTGTGTGGTGGGTTGTCCCTCAGAGAATCTCCAGTTGATCCTGTCGTCCCCTTCATGAACCTGAGGTAATGTGTAAATGATCTCCATACATTCCAAATCAGTAATAAAAGGCCACTACCATTGC
>NW_011638638.1:0-241 GCF_000512975.1 Sesamum indicum
TGAACTTCTACAACCCCATTGCGACATAGCATTTACACCAAGTACACCTAACCCTAGCACCTTAACCACCGAAACCGTAAAGAGTACGACCCTGCCTCTTGAGAGCATAAACAACATCCATGGCAGTGACAGTTTTCCGACGAGCATGCTCGGTGTAGGTGACAGCATCACGGATGACGTTCTCCAGGAAAATCTTCAGGACACCACGCGTCTCCTCGTAGATTAGACCACTGATACGCTT
>NW_011638639.1:0-241 GCF_000512975.1 Sesamum indicum
TATTACCATTATTAATTAAATCCAATTAATAATTCTTAATTAACCCTCATTTCAAAAGGCCCGTCACCGTGGGTGGTAATCTAAAAATGGTCTATGGCACTAGCGATAAGGTGAATTATCGTGTGAACATTTGGGCTCTCGAGTCCATACAGGTACGGTCCTTCCATTTACCGTCTCCCAGTCATGGTCTAGGCTATAGAATTAGGTATCGGTTCCCATCCTGCACTAGGCGTCTATGCTT
>NW_011638640.1:0-241 GCF_000512975.1 Sesamum indicum
TCATAAGGAACTTTGAGATGAAGGATATGGGTGAGCCTCATATGTCATGGGCATTGAGATTCACATGGCCTTTGTTTTCATCTACCGCGGCTATTCTGGAATACCAGATTGAATCGAAAATCTCCTTAAGCTATGTTGGATCGCCTTTCGCCGGGTGTGATTACAGAATCCTATATGCGGAGCTTGTGCCGGTCCGATATGGCTAATTCCTATTAAAATATGCCAACATAAGCATAAGACA
>NW_011638641.1:0-241 GCF_000512975.1 Sesamum indicum
TAAACAAAGTTTGTTTCCCTTTTAAACTAACTTGTAATTATTATTACGCTTAGCAAATTTACAACACTAATTCTTGGGTCTAGACCAACGTTTGGGTCAAGTTTTGACGAATTATGAGAACGTTCAATATTTAGCTATTTTGCACGGTTTTATTAAAGCAAGTTTGTTTTGCTTTTATACTAACTTGTAGGTGTTATTTCGCTTAGCAAATTTACAACACAAATGGATGGGTCTAGTCCTG
>NW_011638642.1:0-241 GCF_000512975.1 Sesamum indicum
TAATTATCGAAACGAAACATACCTCCATATTGTTGTTGATTATCCCCGTTTAATACTAGCGGTGAGTGGTCTGAAGTACGTGGGGTGAGGGTAGTATAAAAAGTTGTCGGGTATCTAGCCATCCATCTATCATTAATAAGCATTCGGTCTAGTCTTTTCCAAAGATTTCATGGACTTGCACTGCAATTGTGCATTGTATACTATTCTCCCTGCATGGGTAGTGGTAGCAAGCCCGCATTCT
>NW_011638643.1:0-241 GCF_000512975.1 Sesamum indicum
CACATGGGCTATAAATTGCATTAAGTCCAATAATCAGAAAGCCTGAATCAGCGTTCATCTTACTTTGTCACATTTACCTCATTCATTGAATATTGACAAAACACCCTCCGACGATTCATGTATACCATGATTATATCAAAACTAATTTTCTTGACAACCACATATATACATATATGCATGGTAAAAATTCGAGCACAAAAAACAATGAGCTAATAACTATATCATTTTACTACTTCTACAT
>NW_011638644.1:0-241 GCF_000512975.1 Sesamum indicum
GCTTTCCATGGGAGCTTGTAATACATTTTTTCGATCTAACGGGGGGACCGGTTCTACAATAAAATTCTCTTTACTCAACTTGGTCTTCTCGAGAATATCCTGAAATGCCTGAAGCTAATCCAATGCTTGAGTCGGAGGAGGCTTCTTTCCTCTGGTTCAATGTAAAGCTTTCCGCTACTGATACAGCAACGGACAGTTGACACAGATGCGAGAGGAGAGACAAGACCTGATCGTAGCACCG
>NW_011638645.1:0-241 GCF_000512975.1 Sesamum indicum
GCTTAACAAATTTACCACACCAATGCAAGAGTTTAGGCCTACGTTTGGGTCATGTTTCGTAGAATTCTGAGAACGTTAAAAAATTTATCTGTTTTGCACGGTTTTATTAAAGCAAGTTTGTTTTCCTTCCATACTAACTTGTAGTTATTATTACGCTTAACAAATTTACGACACAAATGCATTAGTCTAGACCTACTTTTGGTCAAGTTTCGTGCAATTATGAACGTTCAAAATTTAGCTG
>NW_011638646.1:0-241 GCF_000512975.1 Sesamum indicum
AGTTACACCAAACCTTAAGAATGGGAGGTGTAACTATCCCATAAAATATATGTTATCACACATAACTTTGTTTCAAACATTAAGAATGGCCGATGTAATTGTCCCCATAAAATATATGTTATCACACTTAATTTTGTGTATACATATATAACTAAAGATTTAGGCGTTATGCAAGTGTCGAGATAGTCACCCCAATAGTTTATAGTGGTTTGCATGCAATATTGTGAGGACTATGATCTGA
>NW_011638647.1:0-241 GCF_000512975.1 Sesamum indicum
GTTTGTAACCATGTACAAACAGATTACACATGCCTTTAAGTTTTTGCCCATCAAGTGAATTTTGTCAGTAGCACTGTTTAGGTTTATCCATCTTCGTTTGTCAACAGAAGACAATGTTGATAAATAAGATGTTAACTATTTTTTTCTTTTATTAGAGGCAGAGCTCGATTAGCCGCCCAAGCAGATGGAGTTATTTGAAAGGTGCTACACAAAAAAGGAGGATGGTGGCTGGAGTGGGCTG
>NW_011638648.1:0-241 GCF_000512975.1 Sesamum indicum
ATCGGTTCCCGACATCATATTATTCTTGTCTCACACCACGCACTTCAGACCACTCGCCAATGGTGTTATGTGGGAATAGACAACAACAACTAGGAGGTAAACTCAATCCAGACCCAAACGATAATGTTGTCTAAAAAAAAGATGGAACACAAAAATTCTCTCACTAAAAGTTCTCTCTCTACACTCACACACACTAACACACATCCAAAAACACACACTTATGCCCTTGCAACTTCACCAA
>NW_011638649.1:0-241 GCF_000512975.1 Sesamum indicum
CAAATTTGTTTCTCTTTCATACTAACTTTTAGTTATTATTATTCTTAGCAAATTTACCAAACAAATGCATGTGTCTAGACCTACACTTGGATCAGGATTTGTGGAATTCTGAGAAAGGTCAAAATTTAGCTGTTTCAAACGGTTCTATTAAAGCAAGTTCGTTTCACTTTCGTACAAACTTGTAGTGATTATTATGCTTAGCAAATTTACCACACAAATGCTTGGGTCCAGACCGATGTTT
>NW_011638650.1:0-241 GCF_000512975.1 Sesamum indicum
AAAAATTTGTTTTCCTTTCATACTAACATGTTGTTATTATTACACTTAATAAATTTACCACACAAATGTACACGTCTAGACCTACGTTTGGATCAAGCTTCGTGGAGTATTGAGAACGTTCAAAATTTAACTGTTTTGCACGATTTTATTAAAGCAAGTTTATTTTCCTTTTATACTAATTTGCAGTTTTTATTACGCTTTGCAAATTTACCACACAAATGCATGGGTCTACAGTTACGTT
>NW_011638651.1:0-241 GCF_000512975.1 Sesamum indicum
CTTTAATCTGGTGGTTGATGAGCTTCTTGATGAAAACCACTTTGGCTTAGTGGGCAATGCATTAGTATGGTGCATTTGCTGTTTTTTAGTTTGATGTAATGTATCATTTTAATTGCTTTGTTCTACTGGTTGTAAAAATTCTGATATTTACTGAGTATTTTTATGTGTGATTTCAGCATGTGATTGGTCCTGTTAGTTGAAATATTGCAGTAATGCCTTGAATTTTATTGAGTTTAAAGTT
>NW_011638652.1:0-241 GCF_000512975.1 Sesamum indicum
CTATTTCCCTACTTTTTTAATTACAAAATAAGATAGCTTAAGAATAATTGAAAAATAAGCATATTCATCATTTTCAAGCTTTTAATCATCTGGGACATTGTCAATGGATTCTTCGTCAATAGCTTTAAACACTTTTGTTGTATTAAATTTTCAATTCATAATGTAATTTTTGTGATCATAGATGCAAGTAAACATATTTCAGGTACAACCAATAATATTTTCCCATATTAAATAAATGTGT
>NW_011638653.1:0-241 GCF_000512975.1 Sesamum indicum
TCAGATGGACCTTTGTTGGGCTTGAATTGATTTAGTTGTTGAGTTAAACCAAACTCGATCCACCTAAATAATGTCCTAGCAGATTTTGAGAGTGACTAGGTCAAAAGAGGAGTTGAGACGACACCTCTACAGACCCCACTCGGCCGTCATGACGTATACCAAGTGTATTACTTTTCCCAACATCTCTCATCTCAGTCCTTTGAAAAATTAGCTTTTTCTTTCTAATCTACATCTCTCACAA
>NW_011638654.1:0-241 GCF_000512975.1 Sesamum indicum
CGATTTTATTAAAGCAAATTTGTTTCCCTTTTATTCAAACTTGTAGTTATTATTACGCTTAGAAAATTTACAACAAAAAAATTCTTGGCTCAAGGCCAACGTTTGGGTCAAGTTTCATCGAATTATGAAAATGTTCAAAATTTAGTTGTTTTGTACGGTTTTATTGAAGCAAATTTGTTTCCCTTTTATACAAACTTGTAGTTATTCTTATATTTACCAAATTTACAATACAAATTCTTGG
>NW_011638655.1:0-241 GCF_000512975.1 Sesamum indicum
GGATTGTGCATAAGTTCTGTGGAAGAATCGGTATGGCACGGAAACGCCGCAGAAATTGAAATAAAAAGAATTAAAACGATTCAAAAGGGTGTTCTTTTTGAAATTCTCGATTGTTCAGTGTTTGTCAAAAGCATAACAATAATTATATAAGCATGCTAGACGCAGCTAGGGGATGAAACAAAAGGCACAAAAATATAAAGTGAAACTTTACCTTTTGTTTCTTTAGATGAACAGCAACGTG
>NW_011638656.1:0-241 GCF_000512975.1 Sesamum indicum
AATGCCCCTAAACCCCCATCCCGTAATAAGATTAACCACAGGCATCAACAATTTGCAGGAATTGAGATAAAGCAAGCTTGTGATAAAGGAAAAAAGGTGACTGTGCCAATAAGCCATCCCGCTGCCGACCATAATTCAAAAAGAAGCAAAGCATCATCCCCAGCTGCAACAGCGGAATGCTCAATCACCAACCAGCCAAAAAAGGGGGTCAAAGATCAACAGGAGAATGACAATCAAATTG
>NW_011638657.1:0-241 GCF_000512975.1 Sesamum indicum
TTAAAATTCATGGCAGTACATTTAGTGTGAAAGCATTAATATTCAATGCTTTGATCAACGAAATACATATGAGATCCAATTCATTATCAACAAGAAATATATATAATCCTATTTGCATCTAGTTAAACTTGCCGATTCATTTAGTACGATCATCAAAAGAAGTACTCCTAACTCAAACTAAATTAATACTCACTTCCATATGAGTATGATCAACGAAGGACGTAATCCGTACTCAAACTAA
>NW_011638658.1:0-241 GCF_000512975.1 Sesamum indicum
ATGTAGTTATTATTACACTTAACAAATTTACCATACAAATCTTTGGGTCTAGACTTACGTTTGGGTAATGTTTTCTGAAATTGTGAAAACGTTCAAAATCTAATTGTTTTGCACGATTTTATTAAATAAAATTTATTTCCCTTTTATACTAATCTGTAGTTATTATTACGTTTAAAAAATTTAACACACAAATGCATGAGTCTAGACCAACGTTTGGGTCAAGTTTTGTGGAATTATGAGA
>NW_011638659.1:0-241 GCF_000512975.1 Sesamum indicum
CGAATTTCATCATCATATCTCGATTTCACATTTTGATTTTCTTTTTGTAATTATTTTCTCTTAAATTCGATGTTAACTTGAGTATCTGAATGCTAATGTGTTGTTTGCAGGGCCCAAGTCCACCAAAGTCCAAGCTTGTTGAACTCATGCTATTTTCGCGCACATCATAGATATTTGTTAATTTCTTTTAAGAAGCATATATGAATTATTGGTTATATTATATCTATTGTTTATCAACTGT
>NW_011638660.1:0-241 GCF_000512975.1 Sesamum indicum
GATACCTTTTTCAGGCACAAAAGAAATGATCTTTTTCAGATCCCATGTACAAGTTGATGCCCTTTTTCAAGCATAAAAGAAATGATCTTCTTCAGATCCTATGTATAAGTTGACGGCTTTTTTCAAGCACCAGGGATATCATCGTGCATCAGGCATAGAATTTCTTCAAGTTTTGAACATTCCATGGTCGCGGTAAGTTCTGTTCATGCATATCTTGCAGCTTGTAGGTTCCTTTCTTTTG
>NW_011638661.1:0-241 GCF_000512975.1 Sesamum indicum
CGCATTTATACAGACTTGTAGTTATTAATACGCTTATCAAATTTACCATACAAATTCTTGGGACTATACCATTGTTTGAGTAAATTTCCTCGAATTTTGCGAACGTTCAAAATTTAGTTGTTTTCCACGGTTTTGTTAAAGCTAGTTTCTTTTCCTTTTGTACAAACTTGAGTTATTATTACGCTTAGCAAATTTACCACACAAACTCTTGGGTCTAGACCAACGTTTGGGTCAAGTTTCG
>NW_011638662.1:0-241 GCF_000512975.1 Sesamum indicum
TTTTCGCTTTCGTAGCTTAGGACATGTGGTCACAAGGTTTGCAGAAAAAGGGGTTACATATTGCACAACGTGAAACCCCATGGAAATAACTATTGTATGGGCTACGGTAGTTCCTGAAGAAACTTATGTGGTAATTGTCCTTCCCTATTGGTGAACGTTTTTATGAAGAGTTTCTATGTTCTCATTCATTCAATTACCATGAATGCTATTTTAATACCACTTTGCACACATATGGTGTATA
>NW_011638663.1:0-241 GCF_000512975.1 Sesamum indicum
CTAGGGTTGGCTCACACTGTAATCGATAAAGGCGATGAGAAGGCTGTGAAGGCGTTATTAGATCTGAAAACCAAGTGGATGAGGCGTTTTCGAGTGAAACCGACGCAGTCGTGGATTCATTCCAAGATGGGTGGTGCGCCGCCACGAGCAACTGCCGTTCACCAACCTTGGAGGTGCCTTTTGCCGTCGAGAAACACCTCTGTTTCATTGGAAAACCTGGGGAACAACCCTGCATTGCAAA
>NW_011638664.1:0-241 GCF_000512975.1 Sesamum indicum
AGACCTTTGTGGAGTAACCGTGGGTATTGGCCGTCCTGTTGAGTAGTCTTTGTGACTATCGGATAACTGGAGGAACTGTGGTGATCTTGGCAGCATTCTGAGCCCACTCTCATCTTCACAAGTATTTCTGAATTTTTTTTTGTATATCGTTTATTCTTAATATCTTTTATATTTGGTCTGTATTAAGGAGTTTTGTACTCCAGTTATACCTGTAATAGTTGGTTAGGTATTTTGAAAAGTG
>NW_011638665.1:0-241 GCF_000512975.1 Sesamum indicum
AAATCACCTAAGGTCTCTATGATGTGGAGGGGTGTTGGAGATAGACGGGCGAATTTATAAGCTTCTCGGTTCAAAGCTTCTTCGGGTCGTATTTATAAGCCGTCAGGCTATTTATTTGGTAACCTTCCAGCCCCCCTGCACTTGTTTTTGGTGAGGGTTTATATTTGTTCCACACTAACCTGAAGGGCCATAGTACACCAGGGGGAGGTCGAACAAAAATGTATTTCTCGCGCCAAGGGCT
>NW_011638666.1:0-241 GCF_000512975.1 Sesamum indicum
TGTCTGGTAATTTGCTAAGCGTAACAATAACTACAAGATTGTATAAAAGGGAAACAAACTTGTTTTAATAATACCGTGCAAAACAGCTAAATATTGAACATTCTCCGAATACGACGAAAGTTGACCCAAACATTGGTCTAGACCAAAGAATTTGTCTGGTAATTTGCTACGCGTAACAATAACTACAAGTTTGCATAAAAGGGAAACAAACTTGCTTTAATAAAACCGTACAAAACAGATA
>NW_011638667.1:0-241 GCF_000512975.1 Sesamum indicum
TCTGATCCCAATTGAGCTGCTGCTTTCTTGTGCTGGAAACATGTCCGAAACAATCTTGGCTAATCCAAAGTCGCCCACATAAGCAATCATATTATGATCCAAAAGAATGTTACTCGGCTTTAAATCACCATGAACAATAGTTGAATCAGTACCAAAGTGTAGATACTCAAGTGCATGAGCAACATCAATGGCAATATCAAGTCTTTGAATCAAACTGAGGCGCCTAAGTCCTTCTTGCTCC
>NW_011638668.1:0-241 GCF_000512975.1 Sesamum indicum
AGCTGTTTTGCGCAGTTATATTAAAGCAAGTTTGTTTTCCTTTTATACAAACTAGTAGTTATTGTTATGCTTAGCAAATTTACCCCAAAAATTCTTGTGTCTAGACCAGAGTTAGGGTCAAGTTTTGTCGAATTCTGAGAACGTTCAAAATTTAGCTGTTTTGCGATTTAATTAAAGCAAGTTTGTTTCCCTTTTATACAAACTTGTTGTGATTATTACGCTTTGCAAATATACCTCACAA
>NW_011638669.1:0-241 GCF_000512975.1 Sesamum indicum
ACACCCACACACCCCACACACATATACACACACACCCCACACACACACACACACTCACACCCACACACCACACACACATACACACACATACCCACACACCACACACACACACACACACCCCACGCACACACACACATACACACACACACATCCCATGCACACACACACATACACACACACACCCCACGCACACACACACACATACACAAACACACACCCCACGCACACACCACACACACAT
>NW_011638670.1:0-241 GCF_000512975.1 Sesamum indicum
CTCCCCCTCTCCTGGTCTAAAGCATGACGAATGTAGACAGGAAGAGTAGGATGGAGAATACTTGAGGGATACACCTTTCTCATCCTTGAGAAAGGGTGGAGGAGACCCTGAAGGCTGTCCTGCAAAGCTGACAAAGGAATCCCCAACCGAACGTCGCTTTGGCCTCTTGGAGGAGCTCCTTGGAGTGACGCTAAGACTAGGGGAACCAGTGCATTTTCCTTTAGACTTATTAGAAGTGTGA
>NW_011638671.1:0-241 GCF_000512975.1 Sesamum indicum
TTTTGTATTATATTTAGATTTAATGGTGATTTGTTGTTTTCATGACTAGATTTGAATGTAGTCTAATTATTCATAATTTCTTTAATATTATGCTTATATATTCCTATTTGTATTGTAGGTATTAATTAATTTTGTTAAATTTATAATTATAATCATATTATTAATCCAACCATGGGACTACATACCTAACTTAATTTTTCTTTTCTTTTTTCACTTTATGTACTCTAAAAAATAAAATAAA
>NW_011638672.1:0-241 GCF_000512975.1 Sesamum indicum
GTGCAAAACAGCTAATTTTTTAGCATTCTCAGCATTGGACGAAACTTGACCCAAACGTAGGTCTAGACCCATGAGTTTGTGTGTTTCATTTTCTAAGCGTAATAATAACTACAAGTTAGTATAAAATGGACACAAACTTGTTTTAATAAAACCGTGCAAAACAGCTAACTTTTTAACGTTCTAAGAATTCTACGAAACTTGACCCAATCGCAGGACTAGACCCATCCATTTGTATTGTAAA
>NW_011638673.1:0-241 GCF_000512975.1 Sesamum indicum
GAGGAATTTCAAAGAATCATGGAAGATAATATGATGAGATTTGTTAGGAATTTATCCACAAAGTGATGAACCCAAATAAAACAATAACTACAGAGATAATTTTGTATTTGAAAACCCTTATACAATAATTTCAGATAAATGAATAAAGAAAGAATAACAGAAAAATAGCAATACGAAAAGCAGTAAAGTAACCGGCTCAGGAGCCAGATCTGGCAACCGAATGCCCAAGCGCCACCACCGG
>NW_011638674.1:0-241 GCF_000512975.1 Sesamum indicum
TTGGTCTAGACCCATCCATCTGTGTTGTAAATTTGCTAAGCGTAATAATAACTACAAGTTAGTATAAAAGGTAAACAAACTTGCTTTAATAAAACCGTGCAAAACAACTAACTTTTGAACGTTCTCAGAATTCAACGAAACTTGACCCAATCGCAGGTCCAAACCCATCCATTTGCATCGTAAATTTGCTAAGCGTAATAATAACTACAAGTTAGTATAAAAGCGAAACAAACTTGCTTTA
>NW_011638675.1:0-241 GCF_000512975.1 Sesamum indicum
GGTGGTTCGGTACCGGGGCTCAGTAGAGGGGATGTTACGGGCTTTGATCCACCTGCCGAAAATTTTTTTCATGTTTGGGGTGATCTTCCTCCATATCTAGAAGGTTATTCACCGATCATATTGCCGCGATTATGAGTTTGCCTAAGTGTCATTCTTTTGACTCAGGTGAAAATTTAGAGGATATGTCTGATTTTGAGTTGAACTCAACGGGGTCTAGACGTAGCGAGAGGGATGAGGCTTT
>NW_011638676.1:0-241 GCF_000512975.1 Sesamum indicum
ATTAATTTAATTAAAATAATATTTTATTAAATAAATAATTAAATAATTATTATATAAAACAATTTTGTATTAGGCATAAATATATAATATTTTGATTAAATAATTATTATATAAGATAATATTTTATTATTTTAATAAATTTTAATTAAATAATTATGATATAAAATAATATTTTATTATTAATAAATATATATAATATTATATATATTAGATGTGAGAGAAGGACAAAAATATTAAAAAA
>NW_011638677.1:0-241 GCF_000512975.1 Sesamum indicum
CAACTTAAAAAAATAAGCATAGAAGGCTAGACATAAGGAATTTCTAACATCCATTTGGAAGCACAATATTAAATTTAACTAAGTGAAGAGCACAAGGCCAAAATACAAAGCCTCGCAAGTACTGAGACTAAACTTCCATGTCGGAGTGCATATCTTCGACACGTCCAATTTGTGTGTAGTCAACCCATACAAGATTTTTCGGCATAAAATAAATTAAATTTAACTATTTAAGTTGGATTAT
>NW_011638678.1:0-241 GCF_000512975.1 Sesamum indicum
TAACAGGGAAATCCTACGAGAAGCAAGTCAGAGATTATTTTCCCGACTCGGGGGTGCAAGGGAGTATCTGATCGTTGAGCCTTAGAACAAAGAGATCAATTCACGTCCTCTGCTAAGAATCTCTCAGATTCGGTTCTTTAATCTTCCCCGGCCGTAGCCTCGGTCGAGGTCGCATTATCTATGGGAGGTGCAGACGAGGAGTTTTTTTTTGCCAATCCTATGAATCTGGGTAAGCGTAGGA
>NW_011638679.1:0-241 GCF_000512975.1 Sesamum indicum
GTGTGTGTGTGTGTGTGTGTGTGTGCGTGTGTATGTGTGTGTGTGTGAGAGAAGAAAGAGAGAGAGCTTGATGAGAGAGAGAGAGGTTGATGAGAGAGAGAGAGAGCTTGACGAGAGAGAAAGAGAGAGAGAGAGCGAGACAGAGAGAGAGAGAGAGAGAGAGCGAGAGTGAGAGAGGGAGAGCTTGATGAGAGAGAGAGAAGGAGAGAGAGAGAGCTTGATGAGAGAGAAAGAGAGAGAG
>NW_011638680.1:0-241 GCF_000512975.1 Sesamum indicum
AAGACTGCCCGAAACACAGCCCATGAACTCTCAATTGAAAGAAACAACATAATCAATGCTAGATAAGTTTTAACATCTACATAATCATCTTCTGCTGATAAAGAGTAACATTAACAGTTTCAGCATTTTGCTGTAATCTCATACAATATCTCTTTCTGCATAGAAGTTGAGCAGTTAAGCTTAACACCTCAGTGTTTGGGATGAAAACAATGTTGGTAAGCCAACTCCCAGATTAACAAAA
>NW_011638681.1:0-241 GCF_000512975.1 Sesamum indicum
GTCATGGGTCTCCTATTTCTTATATTCCCGCCGGGGAATATATTTTCACGAAGACAGGTAAGCTCTTCAGCTTCCACGGATCATCCGGGTATAGCTCCTTCATCCTTAGTATAATAGAGGTTTTTCTTTCCTCCTCCGGTGCTGGCGCCTGCGGCATCGCCTCCGGAACCCCCGGCTGTTCTTCTTCTTCAACAGTATCAAATAATTGTTTTCAAAATTCTTGGGCAGAAAGAGATAATGA
>NW_011638682.1:0-241 GCF_000512975.1 Sesamum indicum
TTTGCTAGTGGGCTTTAATTATTGGGCCGATTTTATGTAAAATAAATTCAAGGCCCAATGAAATTTAATTATATCTAATTTATAAAATTCATTTAATAGAGCCCACTAGGCATTTAATTAAATACTCAATCCCAAATTGTCTCTTATTAATTAATGAAATCCAATTTATTAGTTAAATAAAGACAAACCCAATTTAAATTAATCCAATTAATTTAAACTTGAGCTATCCATCCATTGGACC
>NW_011638683.1:0-241 GCF_000512975.1 Sesamum indicum
GCACAGGCAACAATCTCCATTAAATTCACTTCATTTTAGTTAAATTCAATACATAACTACACCTGCATTCTTCTTAGTGCCTCTGACGCCTTCTACACCAAGCCACAACGAGGTGCATATAGACCTCCTTCTCCATTAGAAAACAAGTTGTGATTTCTTTATTCGATTGGAGTCACGACAGACATGGTCGTCACGTGTTTCTTTTGTATGTCGCTAATCTTACCCACGCATGTTTTTTTAT
>NW_011638684.1:0-241 GCF_000512975.1 Sesamum indicum
TATAGAATCGGATATAAAAATGATGTCGTTGGTTGATTAGATTATTAAATTTATTAGATTCGAATGTTGCTATAGCCAATTTATATAATTCCATCGGAATTGTTGACTAAATACACAATTCTACATATTGTTATTTAATTAAATTATATAATAGCGAGAAAGTGATAAATAATCCGTAGAAATATTCTGAAAATTATATTTAATAAATGGTATGTTAATAAAGAGGAAAAACGAAGATGTG
>NW_011638685.1:0-241 GCF_000512975.1 Sesamum indicum
TCATTAATATTTTCAATAATAATGATTTTAAGTTACTTATTAATGTATTTTCAATAATAATACGCGTTAATAAAAGACACACATAATAATATAAAATAATCATTATTTTTGTAGTATAATCAATATTTTTTTAATACATAATTAATTATGAGATAAAATAATATATAATAATTATAGTTGATGTGATATATTTTTTTCAAATGTATTTAAAATACTTTTTCTTAAGTTAAAGAATAGTTTT
>NW_011638686.1:0-241 GCF_000512975.1 Sesamum indicum
GCTAACAACGGATAAGCATTCACCAACAAGACCAGAAAGACCGGCTATTGCAAGAACAGGATTACGCATGAAATTCACCTCGGTTTGACATTCAGGTAAGGATATCGTGGATAAGCTCTTGCTCTTAGAGAATAGAATCTACTCTTTGATGCGGATAATAGGGGTGAGCTAGACTAATGGCATGGGAACTTCCTTTCCTCGAGAAAGCAGGTTCCTTCTTTTAGCCTCAGTGAACCAAGTT
>NW_011638687.1:0-241 GCF_000512975.1 Sesamum indicum
GAAAACCTGTAAGGTGGTGGTGGTTATATAGAGAAAATTGAGCAAAGTATTGATAGATCCAACAGTGGCGTACGTGTACATGTAGTTGGTAGTTGTGGCGGAATATTAATTGTGCAATCATAGTGCAGATGATGGGCAATTAGGAGTTGCTATCAAATAGGACAAACACAATCAAGAAAGTCCAACAGGCCGCAGTAATTCATGCCACGTACTATATCAGCATTAATTCACAGCATATGGT
>NW_011638688.1:0-241 GCF_000512975.1 Sesamum indicum
CTTTGTGAATTTGAATCACCAATCTAATAGACTAGATTGACAAAGCAAAGGTTTCACCAAAGCTAAAACAACTATATAACTCTCCAAATTAAGAGAACACTCAATATATTCTAATCTTAGATCAATTCTTGAATAATTCAATTGTATCCCGCATGCATGGCTTGTATGTGCCCAAGTGACTCCTTGGTGGACATACATTCAATACTTGGTAAAAAATGACTAAAAACTAAGCATTCTTGGT
>NW_011638689.1:0-241 GCF_000512975.1 Sesamum indicum
AAAACACAAATATGTGGACATTGTCTAGATAACTAAGTTATCTGAATATATAGTGCAAGCATACTAGACCGCTAATTACCAAAGTGGTTCTATTATTATAATGTTGATTTAATAATTGAATAAATGAATAATATTAGTTATATTCTTGGTAGAAATTTTTTATTTTGACATAAAACGGTATCAATTAAAATTTTGATAGGTAATATGATATATATTAAATTCAAGATATTATGTGTATTTT
>NW_011638690.1:0-241 GCF_000512975.1 Sesamum indicum
TTATGATTGTATTTTCATAATTTTATTACTCACTCTATTTTTATCAGTACTCTTTTTTGCTATATATTGCATTAGTCGACCCTTTTTATACAATTTACTGCCTAAAATTCTTCATATGCAACTTGCCCCTGGAAAATCCTCCTAAAATCTCTTATTATAGCCAACATCATATCACACTTTGAATTCCCAACTAACTTCTAAACTTTCGGTCAACGATATCCTCAAATTTACACCAGCACAC
>NW_011638691.1:0-241 GCF_000512975.1 Sesamum indicum
TGGCTTAATTACTTAACATGGTGCCATCTAAGACAGTGCCCCATACACCATATGAGATATGGCAGGCCTATGTCCTACAAGTACTTGAGAGTGTGGGGTAGTCCCGCATACGTCAAGAGGCTAGTGGGAGGTAAACTAGACTCGAGGTCTAATCTGTTCAAGTTTGTCGGATATCCAAAAGGAACTACAAGATACTACTTCTATGATCCATCTAAGCAAAAGGTTTTTATCTCAAGGAACG
>NW_011638692.1:0-241 GCF_000512975.1 Sesamum indicum
AGTTAATTAGCCACTAAATTATGGGTCATAATTGGAATATAATAACACTTGAATGAATTAAATTGGAGTTCTTTATAATATTTTGGGACAATTTCTATTAATTAAGAAAATCAGGAAGGACGTAAATGGTATTTTGAGAAAAGTTTAATTAAATAAATAATATAATAATAATAATAACAATAATAATATATAAAATATATATTACTAATAATATATATGTGTAAGTAACATATGTATATAT
>NW_011638693.1:0-241 GCF_000512975.1 Sesamum indicum
TCAAGTTTCGTTGAATTCTGAGAACGTTCAAATTTAGTTGTTTTGCGCGGTTTTATTAAAGCAGGTTTGTTTTTCTTTTATACAAACTTATACTTATTATTATGCTTAGCAAATTTACCACACAATTCTTGGGTCTAGACCAATGTTGGGTCAAGTTTCGTCGAATTCTGAGAACGTTCAAAATTTAGCTGTTTTGTGTGACAAACTTGTAGTTATTATTACGATTAGCAAATTTACCACA
>NW_011638694.1:0-241 GCF_000512975.1 Sesamum indicum
TCGAAAGGTTAATGAGGCAGGGGTACTTTAGAGACCGAGTCCCCCACAATTGCAGAACAGGCAGGGAGGAGTCAAGGAGAAGCAGGTCGAGGAGCAGAGACAGAAACCCGGGGCCATCGAAGTCGATGCACGCTCAGGCCACCCCAAACAACGCGCCAACTAAAGGAGTAATTTACACGATTGCAGGGGGTTCTAGCTCGAATAGCTCGAACAGGGATAGGAAGAGAAGCGCTCGAACTTC
>NW_011638695.1:0-241 GCF_000512975.1 Sesamum indicum
GATATACATATGCTGGTTATTTACATACTAAGTCGCAGGCGCAGTGCTGATATTTTTTTTAGGAATAGATCATGAGGTGTCTGCCTATTAAAGGCTAGGTCCAAACGCTATATTGAGTCAAGTCAGGCCAATGGGCAATTTTCTCCTCATTGTAAGTTAAAATACAAATCACATTTTGGTTGTATAAAGAGGACTTAAAAGTGTGGGAATTACTTGTGATGGATTACCTTGTGGTGTTTGA
>NW_011638696.1:0-241 GCF_000512975.1 Sesamum indicum
TGGCAACACAACATTATTGGTACGCCTATGTATGCTGTGACATGCAAACTCAAAGCATTGAAACCAATCTTTCGAGAGCAAAGGAGGAATAAGGGGGATCTATCACACAATGTCCAAATGGCGAAAGGGTTTCTTGAAGCAACACAACTACTTGTTAGCTCAAGTAGGCAAGATGAGCTATACATACAACTTGAACACTGTTGTCGACTCGTACTGGCCAAAGCAACAAAATTGGAGCAGA
>NW_011638697.1:0-241 GCF_000512975.1 Sesamum indicum
GAGCTGACTTGAATTCACTCGGGACCCTCAAGAGGGGGTTGGACCGATTTGCTGAATGGTCGGGACTTCGGTTGAATGTACAAAAAAGTCATGTCATTATCTCTCGATCGGCACAAGCCTGGAAGGATCAGATTTTATCAATCATGGGTTTCCAAGAGGGCCAACTACCGATGAGGTACTTGGGTCTCCCTCTACTGTCCTCTAGATTGTCTATATCCGATTGCCAACCACTTCTATTGAA
>NW_011638698.1:0-241 GCF_000512975.1 Sesamum indicum
AGGATGTAGAAATAAGCAAATACTATCGCTTCCATTTATATATTGGAACAAACCTCGAAGAATTCTATCTCGTTGTTAGGAGCATAGCCTGCAAGTTGATTTAACTTCTCTAGAATATCTGATAGCTTGTCATAGCTCTTGACAAAAAGTCTTCCAGCATATCTGGTATAAAATGAGAATAGATTAAAGGCCAATACCATTCTTTTATCTTTACTTTTCAGGGAATTACTCGTGTCTATCT
>NW_011638699.1:0-241 GCF_000512975.1 Sesamum indicum
AAAACAATTCAAACCTTTTCTATTTTGAATTCAAAGGGAAAGGCATTCTTACACATTTTTAGACTCATTTGCTTGAATATGATCAGACATGTTCTGTGATAACTGTGTTCCATCCTCTCCAATAACAACTTTATTTTTTACACTATCAGTAATCACCATCATCTCCTCCAGTGATTGGTCTTTATCACTCCACACAAACCTTCAAAAATCAGTAAATAAATAGTATAGCATGTTAAGATAT
>NW_011638700.1:0-241 GCF_000512975.1 Sesamum indicum
TATAGTGACATCTTGCACGTGAAAAAGGGTTGTCAAGATAGAAATGAAGACTTAGAAATTGAAGTAGAATGTCAAACATAACAAGACGTAAAAGGCATTCGTTGGCGCAGTAGATAAAAGTAACACCTCACTTCTTTTATGTTCAAAATGGAAGTAAAACATGTTCCATCATGACACCCCCACCCGCACACACACACACACACACACACACACACACACACACACACACACACACACACAC
>NW_011638701.1:0-241 GCF_000512975.1 Sesamum indicum
GGTTGGGTTAGAGTCCATGGGTCAGCCTGTCGGGTTTGCTTGGTTGGGCCTCCAAGTGGGCTTAGTAATTTAGAGTCTTTGGGCCATAGAAAAAATAACATGCTCCACCTTGGACCAAAGACCCAAAGTCTGAGGTCCGGAGCCCTTTTTATATGGATCTGGCTTTTCATTATTGCCAAGAGAGTCCTCCGAGGTACCTGCAGTCACAAGGAACTAAAATTTCTAGCAGGAGTGTTAGTCT
>NW_011638702.1:0-241 GCF_000512975.1 Sesamum indicum
TCCAACTTAGAATCTGCTACTGGTTTGGAAGAAGTGAAAACCTCGTCCTTGTGTTGCTTGGTTTCTTTTCAGAGTCTACGAGCGGTCTTATCGATCTCTGGGTCGAATTCAAGTTCACCTGTACCAGAAGAACGTGACATAAAATCAAGTAACAAGAAAAAAAAATTAATTTAAAGATACCAATCCCCAGCAACAGCGCCAAAATTTGATGGGTGTCAATTCCACCTAAAATAATTACTAT
>NW_011638703.1:0-241 GCF_000512975.1 Sesamum indicum
GGTGGTACGTGTATCTTGTGCACGACTGACCTCATTGAGACTCATTCCCACTTATTTTTCGATTATTGCTATTTGAGACTATGCTTGAGGATAATTAGACAGCATATCCAGCTCCATTGGCCTAATCGAGGATGGGAGAGGGATGGGCGGCTTCGCGGTGGATAGGTCGGCATGTAGTTAGCTCCGCCTATCGAGCTCTACCGCTCCATTTTTCAATTTTTTTTAATTTCTGCAATTAAAA
>NW_011638704.1:0-241 GCF_000512975.1 Sesamum indicum
TAGTTGCTTTTGAAGCCGCTATGTAGTTAGCTTCAGTGGTGGACTCTGCTGTGGTATCCTGCTTGGAATCTTTTCCAAGCCACTACACCACCATTCAGCCTGAATACAAACTTTGATTGAGACATGGAATCATCCTCATCAGACTTGAAGCTAGCGTCGCTGTAGCCTTCCAGAATTAACTCTCCACCACCATAAACCAAGAACATATCTTTAGTCCTTCTCAGGTACTTAAGTATGGTCT
>NW_011638705.1:0-241 GCF_000512975.1 Sesamum indicum
TAAAAATCATATAACGCTATGTTAAGCGACAAATCTTAGAATTCTAGGAACACACACGCAGACTCCCGGTAATAACTTGTCAGCTATATTACCTTGTCCTTGAGATGCTCAAGCACATCACCCACAGTGCTTTCTTTTGGCAGCCTAATACTGTGAGTTTCCAGCTATACATACCAAAACAAATAAGATATTTAATGTTTGCTAAATATATAATAACTTTGCAAGTCTTGCATATGTATGC
>NW_011638706.1:0-241 GCF_000512975.1 Sesamum indicum
CAATGGTTTCCTTTTGTATTACAGTAGGATAAATGATAACAACTTAAGTGGACGAATACCTGACTTTATTCCGAACTGGAAACAGCTCACTAAATTGTAAGATCTCCGTGTACCCAAAACTGCAGAGTTTCTATAGACAATTTCTCTTAGTATTCTCGATCTAACATTGCTTATTTGATGTTCAATGAAGGGAAATGTTTGCGAGTGGACTGGAGGGGCCCATTCCCTTAAACATATCTCT
>NW_011638707.1:0-241 GCF_000512975.1 Sesamum indicum
CTACGCAAAACCACTAAATTTTGAACGTTCTCAAAATTCGATTAAACTTGACACAAACGTTGGTCTAGATCGAAGAATTTTTGTTGTAATTTGTTAAGCATAGTAATAACTACAAGTTTGTGTAAAAGGTTAACCAACTTGCTTTAATAAACAGCGCAAAACAGCTAAACTTTGAACGTTCTCAGAATTCGACGAATCTTCACCCAAACGTTGGTCTAGACCGAAGAATTTGTGTGGTAAA
>NW_011638708.1:0-241 GCF_000512975.1 Sesamum indicum
TAAACTTCATAGATTACCATTTCATTCCAGCAACATTTGCTCCAACTCCATCTTTGATCTTATCCATGTCGGTATTTGGGGACCTTATAGCAACACACAATCTCTGGGTGTCAATTTAATCTCACTATTGTTGATGATTTTAGTAGAGCAACTTGTACATTTCTAATGAAACACGAGACTCTATATCCTACAAAAATTTTGCATCTTGTTCAAACACAATTTGACAAGAGAATAAAGTGTG
>NW_011638709.1:0-241 GCF_000512975.1 Sesamum indicum
TTTTTTATGGTTGTGATTGCTTTCAACATTTTTCCCAAAAAAGTTATATAAACAGTTAATTTAAATTGGAAGGAGCAAACGAAAAAATTGAAAATTTATAAAGTTGAAAAATTAATTTTTGTAAAAGAGTTTTACAACAAATGAATGAATATTATTTGAAATAACTAATAAATTACATAATTGAATATCAATAAATATATGAACTCATAATGTAAAAAGATCAAAAGTAACTTTGTCCAAT
>NW_011638710.1:0-241 GCF_000512975.1 Sesamum indicum
ATCACAAATTTGTTGTCTCTATTAAAACCCTCAAGTGCATCAAAATGACGAGCATCACATCTATTAGCAACGATAATCAAACCCAACAGAAAAAACAAAGTTGACAAAGATTTCCGAGAAGCCATTACTAAAGTTGAAGCAAAAATGAAGTTGCCAATGTTGTCTCTTCGAGCACCAATTGAAGTGCTGCTTAAATAGCCAATTACTGGGGGTGACAACATACAGATTAGTTTGATTGAAT
>NW_011638711.1:0-241 GCF_000512975.1 Sesamum indicum
CATGTTTTAGCTGAAAGGGAGAATCCCCTATTTAAAGGGGTGAAAACAGGTGTGAAAAGGAAAACCTTGGTCGCTTTCCTAAACCATTAGAGTGGTTTATGAAAATGGCCATAGCTCTCGGAGAACAGAAGGTAGAAAATCACAGTGAGGATTCAGAGAGGAGAAAAAGTAGACAGCGCAGAAAAAACAAATAAGAGGGAAACTGAGATTTAGGGCTAGGGATGTGATATAAGTAGGTAGA
>NW_011638712.1:0-241 GCF_000512975.1 Sesamum indicum
CAACAGATATTGAATGGGCGATGAGGAAATGGAGGGGTAAGCATATTATTAATAGCGCTTACCGTACACTATTTGGATCGTGTGTCTACCACATTTGGAGAGAGAGGAACTTGAGGAGATTTTAACACACTGAGCGGACACCGGCCACTTTGAGTATCCTAATTGTCGACGATGTCAGGCAGAGGATTCTTAAAGTTGATTTAGCTTCGTCAGTCAGTACACGAGCATTGTATAGATTATG
>NW_011638713.1:0-241 GCF_000512975.1 Sesamum indicum
CACAAAGTTCACTCAGAACTTTTATCAAACACTTAGAGGGTGTTTCAGCAGTAGCACGGTTTTTCTCTCTTCTCTCTCTCGTTCGGTTGCAAATGGGTTATCACGAAAATATAAAGGGGGAATCCGAGAGCCGTTGAGACAGCGGGTTCAAGGGGTGGCTTTCCTTAAGCCATTGAGTTGGCTAAGGAAAGCCACCACCATTATCGGTGGTGGACAAGGAAGGAAGACCTTTCCATAATCG
>NW_011638714.1:0-241 GCF_000512975.1 Sesamum indicum
TCTTTTGTTACATTTCTCTGAATTTAATGGCATTTGGTGGCTCTTGGTTTACTCTGTTATTCACCCAAAATTAAATTAAAATTCTAAATTTGTTGGACCTATATATTATTTATCATAAACATGCTTGTGTTTCTAATTTTAATTTGTTGATTTTTCAAGCAATTTTATCATGAAATTTCTTAACTCTAAAGTTAATGCTTTCATTTTTGCATTGCTTAGTCTTTATTTTTGTTTCGTATCA
>NW_011638715.1:0-241 GCF_000512975.1 Sesamum indicum
TAATTACTTTGGTAGGATTGAATACCTTCAGAAGAACAAGATGGTAATGCTAGTTGAATTAGTTATTGATCAAAATCGATAAACTTACTATAAGCACTCGCTGCACCTCAACTTGAATAAAGTTTATGACGGAGTATAGATTTGTGTATATACATATATGTATATATTTATGTAATTTCAATTGCCATGTGACTCATACTTAAATATTAGAACTTATATCATTCTTCCTATCAAGTTTAAA
>NW_011638716.1:0-241 GCF_000512975.1 Sesamum indicum
ATGCCCCAAAATACTAGAAAGTCAGTTATTATTTCGTCCTTCCTCCCCATGTTTGGTCTTTCCCCCGGCAATAGATGTTTGAGGCCCCTCCCCCTACGCATGTGGGGTCTAGGACTGCGACCATGTCTTCTTTGCTAGAAGAACTGAATGCCTCCGCCTGCAATTGTCGATCCTTAATAAATTAGAAATTGTTGGGGAATTTTGGGATGACTCCCCGTTAGAGCCCTTGGGGGATTCTTTG
>NW_011638717.1:0-241 GCF_000512975.1 Sesamum indicum
TGTGGGGTGTGTTTATGTGCATGTGTGTTATGGTTGAAAATGTTTTACTTCAATTTTGAACATGGAAGAAGTGAGGTGTTGCTTTTATCTTATGCGCCAACGAATGCCATCTGCGTCTTGTTACATTTGTCATTGTACTTCAATTTCTAATCTTCATTTCTATCTACACAATCCTTTTTCTCGTGTAGGATGTCACCTTAGTTTCGTCATATTTACCGCCATAATAATATGAACTAGGACT
>NW_011638718.1:0-241 GCF_000512975.1 Sesamum indicum
AACATAATATAATAAAATAAATATTTCGCGATACAAATACGATGCGTAAAAAATTAAAATATTATTCTAATTTGTCTTCATATTTTTTCCTTTATTCCCATTTATGTATTATTTTTTTTAATAATTAAAATTATTAAATAAATATTTTCATAACTCAAAAATAAATTATTTCAGCAAAAATGAATTAATCATGTGATTTTGAGGTGACGTGAAAATTTTCATGCAGCGGCCGCCCAAGGCG
>NW_011638719.1:0-241 GCF_000512975.1 Sesamum indicum
AGCTAAATAAAGATCAAAGCTAGCTTGAGGTGCAAAATGAAAGGCTGCAAATCTAAATGAAAATAAAGATTCCTTCAAGCGCAAAATAGAACGCATCGAACCTAAATAATAATCAAGGTTTCCTTGAGGCTCAAAATGAAGCGTACCAAAGCTAAATGAAATCAAGTTTCACCGAAACGAGGAATAAATATGAGAAACTCATGAGAATTTCTCATACAACAAATAAACACACTCGTCAAAA
>NW_011638720.1:0-241 GCF_000512975.1 Sesamum indicum
TTTTTTATTATTATTTTATCTTCAAAATATCTAATATAGCATGTCCTTTTTAGGTCTGATCGCCGCTTTCATGAGCGCATCAATGCAATCGTGACGGGGACACTTTCCCCACCTATCCCCATGTATGAGCAGATGCCGCCAGAGTACCAGCATTTCTGGTTTCAGACCATTAGGTAATCAATTTTAAATTAATTTAGTTTTATCTAATAATTTAATTATTTAATGAATTTTACTAATGTTT
>NW_011638721.1:0-241 GCF_000512975.1 Sesamum indicum
GACCCTCTCGTACGTTGCACCGACATTACAGAATGGAGAGGTGATTGTCAGACCGACGTTAGATGCCATTCATAACGGGGCTAAACATTGGAAAGCTACAGCGGTAGGATATTTTCTTGGGAAACGTCTGTATTTCCACCATCTGAAGGAATACGCAGTGTCGGTATGGTCGGGGTTAAGAGAGGTGACTGGTACTACTAATGGTTTCTTTTTCTTTCAGTTTAAATCAATTGCTGCTATG
>NW_011638722.1:0-241 GCF_000512975.1 Sesamum indicum
TAGTGTTCTTTCTGTGGGGTGAGTTTGTAAGTCTGAGTCATGATATTGAAATACTGCCGTGCTTCGTCGACACACCCAGAGTGGCTGCAGGCAGTTAAAACACCAAGGAAGCTAACATGATCAGGATGAACACCCGATTCTACCATCTCTTTGAAGGACCTCAGAGTGGCTTTGCTATCTCCATTCTGAGCATATGCTGAGATCATTGCATTCCACGAGATTGTGTTCCTCTCAGGCATAT
>NW_011638723.1:0-241 GCF_000512975.1 Sesamum indicum
TTTCGAATTCTGTCAAAATTCTCCATTTACATTTTTCGATATGATTTTACCTTTTTGGATATCGTAAAATATTGACCTTAGCAAATAAGAATTATATAAATTTTGAATTTTGTCAGTCATTGAATATTTTTGTACTTAGGATGAATATAGGATGAATGGAGTTAATATTATTTTATATTTTTTTATACAAATATTATTACATATAAATGTGATTAACGGGGTAAAATAAAAAATTTGTGTA
>NW_011638724.1:0-241 GCF_000512975.1 Sesamum indicum
AAAAAGTATCCTCATTAATTCGTCAACCTACTATATATGAAAAAACATATATTATAATGATAAAATCTATAATAATTTAACGTTAATAAATGTGTTCTACAGACTTTATCTCTTATTTAGATTTACTGAAATTTAATAGTAGCAAATTCTGAGTGTTAATTATACTATTATTGTAATTGTTACTATACGCAATTGATTCATGTATTTGGACATTTTGTCGTCCATGATTAATATGAAAGGA
>NW_011638725.1:0-241 GCF_000512975.1 Sesamum indicum
ATCTAGACCATAAGACTCCTTCCTAATACCTACATATTGAGGTGCTCGATTTTTCTGCTACAGAAGTATCCATTGAAGATGCACCAGAGACCAACAATTGTATTTAGTCAGACCACACATTTTGTGATGAAAGCGAGCTTCCATGGCAAACTTCACCGCAAAGTATCAGCAACCCACTTTAATTCAATCTAGTCGTCCTACCATTTGTGACAAAATGAAAATTAAGGTCATCATAAATGTT
>NW_011638726.1:0-241 GCF_000512975.1 Sesamum indicum
CAAAGGTCTGTTCTCATTTCGAGAGATGTTATTTTTCATGAAAATGTGTTTCCCTATAAGAATTGTACAATAGAAAGTGAGCATTGCCCTGTTCCTTTACCTATAAATGTTGACTGTGAACCCATCAACTCTGCACCTTTATCTACTGCAATCTCATCTACTACTTCTGAAAACTTGTCCACTTCTTTTCCATCCTCTGCATCTGATAATTCTACAGCTGATACACATCCTAGTCTCGCTG
>NW_011638727.1:0-241 GCF_000512975.1 Sesamum indicum
CACTCCTCAATCCACTTCACAAAAGTAATAGGGAACCCAAACATCTCCATGGCTGCTATTAAGAAATCCCATTCCACTGTGTCATATGCCTTTCGGATGTCGACTTTCAGAGCACTCCAGGAGGTAGATGAGTCTTGTTATATCCCGTAAAGAGTTCCTGTGCTAGCATGTGTTATCTCCAATGCTTCGTCCCGGCACAAATGCCGCTTGGCATGGGCTGATCAGTTTGTCCATTATCACA
>NW_011638728.1:0-240 GCF_000512975.1 Sesamum indicum
AGGGGTGGCGATGGTGATGTGAAGGTCCGGCTGTAGACGTGGGCCTCAAAACCAAGGCCAAATACTTGGCCTTTGTTCCTGCCCCGACTATAGCCAGCCACATCTACTGCTCTGTCACTGCCACCAAAGCCTCCAATTCGGCCGGGGCATCATGGTCCTCAACCGTGGCCTGAGGCTGACGATCCTCCATCAACTTCTGAAATGTCTCCAGCAAAACAAACAAAATTATTAGTTCTTTAA
>NW_011638729.1:0-240 GCF_000512975.1 Sesamum indicum
GCACGGTTTTATAAAAGAAAGTTTGTTTCCCTTTAATACTAACTTGTAGGTATTATTACACTTAACAAATTGACCACACAAATGCATGGGTCTAAACCTACGTTTGGATCAAATTTCGTGGAATTTTTGTAACTTTCAAAATTTAGATGTTTTGCACGGTTTTATTAACGAAAGTTTGTTTTCCTTTCATACTAACTTGCAGTTATTATTACGCTTAGCAAATTTACCACACAAATGCAT
>NW_011638730.1:0-240 GCF_000512975.1 Sesamum indicum
AGAAAAACAAGTTCAGAATGCACATTTACCTAATCAAGTCTTCAATATCTTGTCAAATCTGCAGATTTTTCGAAGTGAAGGATAAATGGCAAAACAAGGATTTTCTAAAAACCCCTCAAAAACAGAGAGGAAAAACCAACAGAGGGGTTAGGGTTCAGTACCAGTGGTAGAGGGTTTATTACTCCGGTTGATGGAAGCGAAGATGTGTTTCTTTCATCAATCAGCACACCCAGGAGAAGC
>NW_011638731.1:0-240 GCF_000512975.1 Sesamum indicum
GGGAAACCGCCGGAGATATGAAGCGGTATGGCGGTGAGAGGGCCATTAGAAGAACAGAGAGAGAAGGAGAGGATGCGGCGGATGAGAGAGGGGGAGAGTGAGGGGACATACCGATTAGGGTTAAGAAGGTAGTTTAAGTAGCAGTCAACAACCGGGTCGGGTTCGGGTAGTGGGTTGGATCCGGGTGGTGGGCCTCCTTGTGATTTGGGCTTACCTGGTATTTGGGCCATATTTTTAACA
>NW_011638732.1:0-240 GCF_000512975.1 Sesamum indicum
AAAAAAAATTAAAATTATTATATTCAATTAATAATAAGTAGTACCATTATATTTCTACATCACTTTTTTTATTCTTAAGTATATGTGTGTATATAAACATGTGTATATAATACAATTATTAATTTAGTTTATTTTCTTGAAATTTTTTTTTAATTTTTATATGCAATATTTTTTTTAAATTATTATATTCAATAAATAACAGGTACTACCATTATATTTCTACATTACGTTTTTTTATTC
>NW_011638733.1:0-240 GCF_000512975.1 Sesamum indicum
AAAAAGGATTTGCAGTCCCCCGCCTTACCACTCAGCCATGCTGCCAAAATGATACAAAATAGATGAAAATTTTTTTGAATTACTGAATTTTTATTGTACTTGCATTTTTTACTCCTGTTTTCCTTAATCCTTAACCTAAAAGAAACACCCCCTTTTGATTGGATTTGAACCATCCCTTCGATTGATTGTCTACTACTGAAAATACACAATGCTAAAAACATTCTCTCGCTTTTCTATTGA
>NW_011638734.1:0-240 GCF_000512975.1 Sesamum indicum
TAAAGAAGAACTCTATGTGTTCAAAAAAAAATCAAATAACTATGTGAAAAATCTATCTCTATGTTTAAATACACATCCTATAAAACAAGAACAATTCAAAGAAATCTATTTCAGATTTTGGAATACCTAACATATAACTTATTTAATAAGGATTAAATGTGTATAATTTGAAAATGACAATAACTTACATTACCTCACCTTTTTTCTTTTTTCCAAAACTTATGTCTTTTTTGTTAGCAT
>NW_011638735.1:0-240 GCF_000512975.1 Sesamum indicum
TAATTTACCTTTACAATCATGTACATATTAGCTTCTGCTTTTTTTTCCTTCTTTAGTTCTTTCTCTTTTTGCTCCCTCTTCAACCTCTCCTATAGGAACAAAAAAATTTACAAATCCGAAATATATAGAAAAAGGATAATAGGGTGTTTGGCTAAGCTTATAAGCACATGATCGAAATATTTTATAAGATGTGTTTAGAACCCTATAAGCTCTTGAGAACCATTTAGTAAATTTTGTTTT
>NW_011638736.1:0-240 GCF_000512975.1 Sesamum indicum
GTTTTCTAACTCTTCTAGCTTTCCAATGGGATTGTTTGTTGGAAATATCCCGTTACATGGATGTTCGGATGATGACAAAATTGCTCAAGATTTCAATAACTCTTCTCGAAAAACGCTCTCTTACATTGCCCCTATGATGCAAAATGGGGAGGTAGTAGTTCGCCCTACATTGAAGGCAGTACGTGATGGGTCCATGCGTTGGAAATCTACGGCAGTTGGATACTTTATGGGGAAACGACC
>NW_011638737.1:0-240 GCF_000512975.1 Sesamum indicum
GCCAAGACAACTATATAGTGACTATTCAAAGCCGTCCGTAGTAGGTCTTCCAATTTCTCATTAGCACCCCTGGGTACATAATCTAAGAAGGTCTATTCTGAACTACAATACTGAAAGAAACCTTCCACCAGAACAGCTGCATAGCTGGCTGGAAATGCTCACCTGTAGCGATTAGCTTTCTTTCCGGCATGTCTACTTTCTTAGCTTACAATGGAAAGGGCATAGATAAATGCTATTAGA
>NW_011638738.1:0-240 GCF_000512975.1 Sesamum indicum
AAACATGACCCAAATGTTGGTCTATACCTAAGAATATGTGTGGTAAATTTGCTAAGCGTAATAATAACAACTTTGTGTAAAAGCGAAACAAACTTCCTTTGTTAAAAACTCGGAAAACAGCTAATCAAACTTGACCGAAACGTTGGTCTAGATATAAGAATATGTGTGATAAATTTGCTAAGCGTAATAATAACAACAAATTTGTGTAAAAGCGAAACAACGTGCTTTAACAAAATCGCG
>NW_011638739.1:0-240 GCF_000512975.1 Sesamum indicum
TGCAAAACATCTAAATTTTGAGCATTCTCAGGATTCGACAAAACGTGATCCAAATGTAGGTCTAGACCCAAGAGTTTGTGTGTTAAATTTTCTAAGGGTAATATTAACTACAAGTTAGTTTAAAAGGGAAACAAATTTAATTTAATAAAACCGTGCAAAATAGTTAACTTTTTGAACGTTCAAAGAATTCAACGAAACTTGACCCAATCGTAGGTCTAGACCCAAGCATTTGTGTTGTAA
>NW_011638740.1:0-240 GCF_000512975.1 Sesamum indicum
CGACCTACCATAATAAATGCCTCTTGCCGAGCCTATAAATATGCGCCCTTGTTTCCGTCATATTGTTTCAAGCAGCATAACCCGTCGTTCATGCATATCAAATACGAAAATTAATTTTACGTAGAAACTTGCAAAAAAAATGTCAACTTCATCTTCTTGCATTGAGATATTTTTGTATTTTGGTGGTGAATTATCGAGCGATGGATGGTCTGTTACATATGATCAGACGCCCATTGCAGC
>NW_011638741.1:0-240 GCF_000512975.1 Sesamum indicum
AACAAGCAATAGATATTAGGATCACGTGTCTCACTAGATTCTTGATAACCTTTACCAAGCAACTCACAAATAACCAGATCCACACAACTATCAATTTTTTTTTATCTAGAGTTGGTTGAGGGATACTTACATTTTTTTCGAGATTACTCCCCATTGTAGGTTCCTTATGTGTCTTTTGGCCTGTTTCTTTCCCACTCTGATTGCCACATCAATATTTGCTCCTTTGTTCTTATCAATACA
>NW_011638742.1:0-240 GCF_000512975.1 Sesamum indicum
AAGCCAAGATATTGGCAGATAATCATTTTTCCTGACAGGTATCCCTTGTTTCAGTCTAGTATCTTGAGAAATCAAAATTGACCGAAGTACCTCAAATCCTTGACTACGAGCAACATCGAGTATGCTCTTTCTCGTGATGCCAGGCAGGATGGTTCCTTTTATTGCAGGAGTAGATATCTCATTACCCTGCAAATACAGTAGAGATTAGGTAATAAGAATTATACAGCTGGAGAAAACTAA
>NW_011638743.1:0-240 GCF_000512975.1 Sesamum indicum
ATCAGTTGGCGCCGTCTGTGGGAATCTGGGGAGATTCAATAACGAGACATTGGAGGTACAGGATCTGCGGATTGATATGATGACGAGCATATTAATACACGATTTAAAGAAGGGACCGCTTGCATCAGCATTAGCTAGAGATCCCCCCGAAAATGTAGAACAATTGACACTTTTGGCCCACAAATATATCAACGAGGAGGAGATGAATACAATCAAGGATAGAGAATGGGAAGGAGATCG
>NW_011638744.1:0-240 GCF_000512975.1 Sesamum indicum
TGGCATTAGTGGCTTAGGTGGCAACTGATTTGGAATCAGAGTTGTTATTTTTGTTTTAGTTAGTTACACAGATTCTTCTTCACCGCCGTTGTATCTGTATTTAAACTGAAATTGTACCAGTTCTCGTTGAATGAATGAAAACACAACTTCAGTCCTCTACATTTCTTGCTCTGTAACCCAATACCCATTGGGCTTATGCCTAATTTTATCATGGTATCAGAGCAATCATCTTGATGGTCT
>NW_011638745.1:0-240 GCF_000512975.1 Sesamum indicum
ATATTTCATGGCACCATCAATTTTAAAACTCATAACCTCATTATCAAATTCCATAGAGAGAATTCCGGCATAAACATCAATTTTAGTTTTTGAGGTTTTAAGGAATGGTCTTCCTAGAAAGATGGATGTAAAATTGGGAGAAATATCTCCCCTCATATCAAGCACATAAAAATCAGTAGGAAAAATCAATTCATTAACTTGCACAAGTACATCCTCAAGAACTCCTTCGGGGTAAACTAC
>NW_011638746.1:0-240 GCF_000512975.1 Sesamum indicum
GGGACCTGAAGGATTACGTCAATTTACATCTTCTCTAAAGATCAACATTGGGGTATTAGAGCTTCTCCATAGGGGATTGCATCTTAGCCCAATGTTTATGTACATACGCCCTTCAGTCAACTAGGCTTCAAAATATGCTTCCGTCGGGGCATATCCAATATGCCAGTTCGGTGTCGCATAAATTCGATTTATGTGGTGCATTATTGAGCCAATGTTGTCCAGCTCACTGATGAGAGAAGC
>NW_011638747.1:0-240 GCF_000512975.1 Sesamum indicum
AAATACCGATTTGTGTTGAGGAGTTTCGTACTCCGATCGTTGGTACACTGGTCAATTAGGATCGTGAGGTTTTCACTCTATAGTGGTATCAGAACCTCGTCTCTGAAATCCGGCTCCTGGTGGTGGTAACGATTCTCTAATCCCTTGTATTTTATTTCCGTAATTTTTTCCTTGTCGATATTACTGTTATTATTTAGCCACGGTAAATCACCCTAAACTCCCACTTGGCCGGTCCCCTGA
>NW_011638748.1:0-240 GCF_000512975.1 Sesamum indicum
CCAAGCCAATCGCCTACGTTCGTATCCTGTCTTTCATTCAAACCTAAGATCATGAATCTCCCGAGCCCATTCACAAGAACCGGCCCAAAAGAGGCTCTTTCCTCAAACTGGCACTCTTCTCTTGAAATGTCCGTCTTCGAGGGGAACTTTTTGTAAGACCAACAATCCCGAGAAAAGGGAAAGTTGCACAATTCCAATTCAAGTTGACGAGGGACAGGGGCGATGAAAGAACTAAACTAG
>NW_011638749.1:0-240 GCF_000512975.1 Sesamum indicum
CCTACGTTTGGGTCAAGTTTCGTCGAATTCTGAGAATGCTCAAAATTTAGCTGTTTTGAACGGTTTTATTACAACAATTTTGTTTCCCTTTTATACTAACTTGTAGTTATTATTATGCTTAGATAATTTACAACACAAAAGTCTAGACCAACGTTTGGGTCAAGTTTCATCGAATTCTGATACCGTCCAAAATTTAGTTGTTTTGCACGGTTTTATTAAATCAAGTTTGTTTCCCTTTTA
>NW_011638750.1:0-240 GCF_000512975.1 Sesamum indicum
ACATAGGATAAGCATTTCAATGTGGTAAACCATAGCTAAAAGGTTGATATTTTATTAATCTTGTGTTCTTCCTGTTGAAGTTGTTCCTCTCTATGATTTGGATTTCTTATGTTCAACTTTCGTTATGTGATAAGCTTTCAATGTTTTTAGCTCATTGGCATGCCTTTTTTTGTTTTCCTTTAATAGCTCAAATTAATATCCTGATCATTTGGCTGTAGAAATCGGGAATTTCAACAATCC
>NW_011638751.1:0-240 GCF_000512975.1 Sesamum indicum
CGATAGGACATATTGATAATGTGTTTGCCCTTCCATTTCCGTGAAGCCCATCGAATGTCCATAGGCCAGTCACCATTGGGCTAAGAAAATCGTATCTCTCTCCAAATTGCTGTGAGACACTGTCGACTAAATCGGCCCTGAAAGAATAGGTGTCCATGTGTTTCTGTCGCTCCTTCATCACATAAAGCACAAGGGCCAAGATGGGCAAGCCATGGTTTGTCCGTCGTGGCCAACTTGCAT
>NW_011638752.1:0-240 GCF_000512975.1 Sesamum indicum
GGTATATCCTGAGCCATTTTCATACAAATATTGATATTTTAATTATTCTTCAACTGTTGTTATAATTTTTGAGATCTGTAATATTCTGGTCTATCTTAAGGAGTTTCGTACTCCTATCACTGTAATAGTTGATTATGTTCTACTTTGTGTAAAGAGGATACCACGAGGGTTTACATCCTACACGAAAAATAGGCGTCGAAAATAATTTCCAATGGTTTTCTTGACAGAAACAAAAAAAAA
>NW_011638753.1:0-240 GCF_000512975.1 Sesamum indicum
TTATTTTTGTTGAAATAATTTATTTTTGAGTAATGAAAATATTTATTTAATTATTTTAATTATTAAAAAAAATAATAAATAAAAGGAAAAAAAGGAAAAAATATGAAGACACATTAGAATAATTTTTTAATTTTTTACACATCGTATTTGTATCGCGAAACATTTATTGTATTATATTAAGTTATATTATGCGTCCCAAAAGTTTGAAAAAAAATTGGGAAAAAACTGCCGACGGCGGCA
>NW_011638754.1:0-240 GCF_000512975.1 Sesamum indicum
ACTTTGGCAGAAGTCCTTCAGGATAGGTTAGAATAGTGAAACACAAAGAACAAAATATTAGTTAATAGCCTAACAAAACATAGAGTATGAAATGAAGCTAGTGAAGTTTATCCTTGTCAAACAATACAAACTAAAAAACATTTACAAAAACAGATATGAAACTTTGTACGCACTAAATTCCATAATTAATTTAATATCACTGGTCGGATAGAGTTGGGCCTTATAAAAGCATAATAGTGT
>NW_011638755.1:0-240 GCF_000512975.1 Sesamum indicum
AATCAAAAAACATCTCACAATATTCTTGTGTTAAATATAGTGAAGATTCTTAAAATTTCAATGCATGCATAAATCTGAAATGTTTACTTTTAACAAATCAAATTATCATTTCGTATTTAAAGAGTGGAGATATACAGTGTAAACAAGAGAAACACGAGATATGCTCATGTCAAACATACGTCAACAGAAATTTTCGCCAAAAAACTTACAGCTGCTGCAAAAATCATCATTTTCTCAAAA
>NW_011638756.1:0-240 GCF_000512975.1 Sesamum indicum
ATTTATTAAAAAAAGTTTCAATTTTTTGATTTCAAAATATTAAATTTATTTATTATAATTTTTGGTCACAATTTATTGAGATATTTTCAAACAAATAATAAGTCAATTTTTGAAAAATAATAAAAATGGCTCAAAATTTATCTCAATTACAAATACATAACCGTCTTTCTCAAAGATTTTGAACAATTACACGTAGTTCTTTTATTATTTGAAAAATTATATTTAGTACCCCTTATATTT
>NW_011638757.1:0-240 GCF_000512975.1 Sesamum indicum
AATTGCATAATGCTTGATATGTCTGGCTAGATTCTCCCAGTTAATTTGTGCTCTAAGATGGTTCAATCAAAATTCATATAATTTTAGTCTTATTACATACTCCCAAGTTGTCAGTTTCTTTGCTAACTTTTCTTCAAACAATTTCTTTGGTTTTATTTAGGTAATTCATGTTTGCTTGACGGAACATTTTTTGAGGAAACCTTTGAACAGCTTCTTAGGGTGGACACAAGTTCCTGTTAA
>NW_011638758.1:0-240 GCF_000512975.1 Sesamum indicum
TCCTGCTGATGAAGTTAATACTCCCTATGAGGCTGGAAAAATGGGTGATTTGCCTGCAGATAATCCTGTTGTTAGTTCTGTGGAAAATATTGTGGAGACTAATTTGCCTTCCGATAATCTGGTTGTTGGCGTTGTGTATCCTCCGATTGGGGGAGTGGATATCCAAATGAGGAAGAAACGGGTTAACCTTCCACAGGCCTCTAAACTGTTCAAAAATCTGAAACTTTTTGGAATGATTAC
>NW_011638759.1:0-240 GCF_000512975.1 Sesamum indicum
TTTCGTCGAATTCTGAGAACGTTCAAAATTTAGTTGTTTTGCACGTTTTATTAGAGCAAGTTTGTTTTCCGGTTATACAAACTTGTAGTTATTATTACACTTAGCAAATTTAACACACAAATTCTTAGGTCTAGTCAAACTTTTAGGTCAAGTTTCCTCAAATTTTGAAAATGTTCAATTTAGCTGTTTTGCACGGTTTCATTAGAGCAAGTTTGCTTCTCTAATATATAAACTTGTAGT
>NW_011638760.1:0-240 GCF_000512975.1 Sesamum indicum
GTCATATGCCTTTCGAATGTCCACTTTCAAAGCACACCGGGGCGGTAGACGGGCCTGGTTGTATCCCGTAACAGCTCCTGCGCCAACAAAATATTGTCTCCAATGCTTCGTCCGGGCACAAACGCTGCTTGGCACGGACTAATTAATTTGTCCAGTATCACACTCAACTGTTGGACAATGAGCTTGGCAATTATCTTATACAACACATTACAACAAGATATAGGACGAAACTCATTAACG
>NW_011638761.1:0-240 GCF_000512975.1 Sesamum indicum
GGCGATTCGGTGCCCATCTACCGATTCGAAGATCTTCCTTCAGACGAAAACGTCTATGAGGAGGAAATACGAACTGATTCGAATGGATCTTCAACCGAGTCAGAATAATTACAACGAGGGAGATAGGCTTTAAACTTTCGAAAGCCTATGAGGATTCTTTTCCAGAATGACGGTGTCAAACAAAACCATGGAAAGAATAATGCGACAAGATTCCAATCTCAACCCATATGATGGATTTAG
>NW_011638762.1:0-240 GCF_000512975.1 Sesamum indicum
ACATCTATTCCTGAATATGTGGAAAAGATATCAAAAGTGGGGGTTAGTTCTAGTAGTTCTAATCAGACTCATGAGGAGTCAGATGAACCTAGACGAAGTAAGAGAGCTAGGATTGCCAAGGATTTTGGAAGTGACTTTGTCACTTACAACGTCGAGTATGATCCGATCACTTTCAAAGATGCTATGGCTTCTTCAGAAGACAAGCAGTGGAAAGATGCTGGCAAAAGTGAGATGGACTCC
>NW_011638763.1:0-240 GCF_000512975.1 Sesamum indicum
TACTTCAATTGCACTGGAATTGGAGTATCCCACGCTACGCCACCTCTTGCCAAATCCAAGATGCGATATTCGTATGCACGTGACTGCCATAATTCTTCAAGTTCGAGTACTAATTCCGTACTATCAGAATCTAGAATTTCAGTAACAGCGACTAAGCCTTCGAAACTTCCATATGAGGATTCTCACGAGTCAATTCAATCAATCAACTACCTTGCTAACCTACCAACTAAAATTGGATTG
>NW_011638764.1:0-240 GCF_000512975.1 Sesamum indicum
TTTGAGTCGTGCCGTCGTTCTTATTAGGTGGGTCAGCCGTGATATCTGAAGCCGGAGTTTTTGGCTGTTTGGTTGTTAAAAATTCTAATCTTTTATTGGGTTTGTGTTTAAAATTGTAGTACTACTTTCTTTGAGGTTATGTACATGAGGACATCTGGTGAGGGTAAATAGAAACTTTTGTTGATATCTATTATTTTTTTATGATATATATATTATATTGATAAATTAGAATTTATTTTA
>NW_011638765.1:0-240 GCF_000512975.1 Sesamum indicum
ATTGAGGGAATGCTTTCCAGCCTATCATATTGCTTTTGGATGTCATTGGTCACTGAAGCTAATATGATACTACGACCTTGTTGTTTTCCTCATGCTACTTCTCGAACATCACACGTTCTTCGGGCGAAAACCCTTCTGGTAAAGTCGCCAGGAGAGGCTTGTCCAAGACATAGCCTGGTTCTTGAAACCTCGGACAATCGTTAGATTTTGCAGCTAGTTGTTGTAGTTCGTGCCATTGAA
>NW_011638766.1:0-240 GCF_000512975.1 Sesamum indicum
TTGGGTCTAGACCAACGTTTGGGTCAAGTTTCGTAGAATTCTGAGAACGTTCAAAATTTAGCGGTTTTGCAAGGTTTTATTAAACAAAGTTTGTTTCCCTTTTAAACTAACTTGTAATTATTATATGCTTAGCAAATTTACAACACAAATGCTTGGGTCTAGACCAACCTTTGGGTCATGTTTCGTCGAATTTTGAGAACGTTCAAAATTTAGCTATTTTGCACGGTTTTATTAAAGCAA
>NW_011638767.1:0-240 GCF_000512975.1 Sesamum indicum
CTATGTATGCTATCACACGGAAGATGAGGCTTTAAAGCCTGTCTTCAGGCAGCAGAGGAGAAATAAGGATGAAATTTCGCGCAATGTTTAGCTAGCAAAAGTTTTCTTGAGATAGCCCAAATATTACTGAGTATGGATCGACAAAATGAACTATTACTCTTACTGGAACACTGCTATCGGATGGTAAACGCCAAGGCAGTAAAGCTAGAGCAAAATCATACTACAATAACGGGCAAAGAT
>NW_011638768.1:0-240 GCF_000512975.1 Sesamum indicum
GTTGAAGGAGATAAGCTTGAAAATCCAATGTAACAAAGGTCATAAATGCTGGGGTCACCCCCAATAAACCCACTCTAATGGCCAAATTAGGACGGGTTTAGATGAAAATGGTCTAATATATATAAAAACAATGATAGAACACATTAAAAGTCATACTTGGATATTTATAATTATGGGCTATTTATACTTGTCCCTCATTGTACAATTGCTTCTTTAGGCTCCCAAATGGTGCGAAGTATC
>NW_011638769.1:0-240 GCF_000512975.1 Sesamum indicum
TCCCAACAGATCGGACTTCGGCATTTTCTTCCATACAAGGCTTCATATGGAGCTATACTAATACTAGAATGAAAACTGTTATTATAAGCAAATTCCATCAGTGGTAGATGATCATCCCAATTTCCTCTGAATTCAATTACACAGGCTCTCATCATATCCTCTAATATTTGAATCGTTCTTTCTGACTGTCCATCGGTCTAAGGGTGAAACGTTGTACTGAAATGCAATTTTGTACCTAGA
>NW_011638770.1:0-240 GCF_000512975.1 Sesamum indicum
TGTCTATCAGCATTGAGCAGTGTGTTGCAGTAAGTAGTTGTGAACTCTTTTTCAGTTTAAATAGCATATATCCGCTGTTACAGTTTTCTGTCTTGATGTTCATCTCCATTCTTTCTGAGAGAACTGGATCGACCGGGAAAGAAAGATCAGGGAAGGCTAAGAAGGTTGCTGTCTTTCTTCTATTTGCCTTCTTTTTTGCTTACTAAAAAGCTAACTAATAGTTTTTTTCTAGACCAGTTT
>NW_011638771.1:0-240 GCF_000512975.1 Sesamum indicum
AGGGAAAAGATCCTTTAAAATCATTCATTCATTTATTCCCAATTTTCAAAAACCCTAAACCGCTATGTCTCATTCTCCTCTCTGCTCTCTCTCTCTCAACTCACTGCTGCCATAATGGCATCGGCGACGTCTTTGGATGAAGAAACCGCGAAGAAAGTCATTCATCAGATGATTTGCAAGACATGTTTTTCTTTTTTTAAATGATGAAGAATATTCATTGTGTTTGGATTTGTGCTTTAG
>NW_011638772.1:0-240 GCF_000512975.1 Sesamum indicum
GTGTTCGAGCAGTTAGTGTGATCATTAAAATGTTAAATCCTACTTATTAGTATAGGTATAAAAATACAGTTCTGTCTTGTAATTTATGAGGGGGGTGTCATTTTTTGTCCTACAGAAGTTATGATAATTAGTTGTTACAAGACTAAAATTATAAAAATTATAAAATTAGTAGAATTAAAATTACTAAAATAATTAGTGTTATCAATAAAATATAAGTAAAAATACTATGGGTGAGTAGGT
>NW_011638773.1:0-240 GCF_000512975.1 Sesamum indicum
TTCCTATTTCATGGCTATTCTTTCATAATACAGCAGCTCTGGGTTTGTGTTTTGTTTTAAAATGGTCAATGTCGATGTTATCTCAAGATACACAAGCTCAGCCATGGAAAGAACATTACTGTGTTAATTGTTGGCAAACATTAATTTGGATATGTCCTCGCTGGAAAAATTGAGAAAAAAATTTCACTGGTTGCTGCATTCTTCTGAATATAGATGCCACAAATCACCTTTGGTTAGTCA
>NW_011638774.1:0-240 GCF_000512975.1 Sesamum indicum
TTCTATTTCACAAAATCTGGCTGCATATTGCAGGACCAGGACACTAAAGATGTGATGGCAAAAGGGACACTGACAAGAAAGTTATATATAGTGCAATCCTCTGTTTGTAAACCTTTAGTTTACTCTACTGTATCTTCTCCTCTTGCGTGTTCTGCTACTGAAAATTGTAATAACACTTTGTGGCATAGGAGAATGGGACATGTTTCGATGTTGGCTATCAAGCAAATTCCAGATTGCAAA
>NW_011638775.1:0-240 GCF_000512975.1 Sesamum indicum
AGTTAGTATAAAAATGAAACAAACTTGTTTTAATAAAATCGTGCAAAATAGCTAATTTTTTAGCATTCTCATAATTGGACGAAACATGACCCAAACGTTGGTCTAGACCCAAGAGTTTGTGTGTTAAATTTTGTAAGCGTAATAATAACTTCAAGTTAGTATAAAAGGGAACAAACTTGTTTTAATAAAACCGTGCAAAACAGCTAACTTTTGAACGTTCTGAGAATTCAACGAAACTTG
>NW_011638776.1:0-240 GCF_000512975.1 Sesamum indicum
TATCCCACCTGGGAGCTTGTACTTTATGCGACGAGGGGGCTACGAAACCAATTTACACCTTTTTTTTCGATGCAGATTCAGCCGACAGTGCCTTATTGAGATTCAAAGATGGATTCGTTTTCATTGGCCCAATAGGGATTGGGCAACAGATATTGAGTGGCCGACACGAAAATGGAGAGGCAATCACATTGTAAACATCAGTTATCATACACTACTGGCATCGTGTGTCTACCACATTTG
>NW_011638777.1:0-240 GCF_000512975.1 Sesamum indicum
ACCATCTATGAAATTCCACCACCATGGTTCTATGATCACCATTAAAGGGGACAATTCCGTTATCTCCTCCACCACTTTCCATCAACTATGTCGGCTACTTTCTATCGATTCCATTGCTTCCTTGCATGTCATTGTCGTGATCCACATTAAAGCCCTTCTACACCCTCCACAAACAGCCAAACTACTCTTTCACCTACTGACTCTACAACCATCAATGTCTTTCTCGCAGACTTGGCCTAG
>NW_011638778.1:0-240 GCF_000512975.1 Sesamum indicum
TTCCGAGGAGATGAAGCCCTAGGCCCGTTGGACGGAGCTCACAACGGAAGAGGAGCAAAGAGAAAGACCCATTAGAATGATAATGGATTACTATTTTGTAATAGTTAGTCCACACTCTGGATAACCATAAACTCACTGCGGGCTCAGTGGGTCATTTAGGATTGGGCTTGTGATTATCGAACAGGAGCATGCTAGGCTTGTAATGTGGTGTATGTTTTAATATTTGGAGTAAGATGCATT
>NW_011638779.1:0-240 GCF_000512975.1 Sesamum indicum
TGTCAAATACATGGATTGTATTCATTTGTATAACATGTTTATATTTGATATAAATGTGTTAATTATTGTTTGTTGGATAAACAATGGGGATGATCACGGAGCCCATTGGCCGAATGCATGATTTAATATTATGTTGGGTGAGGCCTGCGTGCCTCTTTGTTTTAATTCATTTTTTCGCTTTTTGTCCTTGAAATAATAAGGCTTGCTTTTTTCCTCCTTTTGTACTCCCCCGACTTTTGA
>NW_011638780.1:0-240 GCF_000512975.1 Sesamum indicum
GCTACATTCCAGATATCAGGTGTGTGTTGAGGAGGCACACTGGAGTGCAGTCAAAACCATAGTTAAATACCTAACAAGGACTAATGAGATATTTTTGATCTACGGTGGTGCAGAATTGATACTGGAAGGCTACAACAACGCTACATTCCAGTCGGATGATGATGATGCCAAGTCTCAATCAGGTTTTATATTCAAGCTGAATAGTGGTGTGGTTACTTGGAAGAGTTCCATGCAGACTAC
>NW_011638781.1:0-240 GCF_000512975.1 Sesamum indicum
TCCACAGAATTTCACGAAACTTGACCCAAGCGTAGTTTTCGAGCAATGCATTTATGTGGTAAATTTGCTATGTGGACTAATAACTACAAGTTAGTATGAAAGACAAACAAACAATCTTTAATAAAACCGTGTAAAATGACTAAATTTTGAACATTCTCAAAATTCCATCAAAACTTGAATCAAACGTTGGTCTAAACCCATGCATATGTGTGGTGAATTTGGTAAGCGTAATAATAACTA
>NW_011638782.1:0-240 GCF_000512975.1 Sesamum indicum
AATGGATTACTATCAATTATGTCAATTATTTCACCCTATCAGGTGGTGGAGTTTTTGATGGTCAAGGACAACAAGCCTGGAAGCAAAACGATTGCCACAAAAATAGAAATTGTGCCAAGCTTCCCATGGTAAGACCTACATCCTTATATATCCTCAATTATTTCAAGTGGAATAGGTATACAAATTAACAACCCATAATCACATGCATTTGTGCAGAATCTTAGCTTCAATTTCGTCAAC
>NW_011638783.1:0-240 GCF_000512975.1 Sesamum indicum
ATGTGCGTACTTCCTTGTCACATTCAACTTTTAGTTATTTTTAATAAGAGTATAACTCTACTAGATTTTGTCCTTGTTATTCCTTCAAATAGTTCCTTCTCACTCCAATTCTCTTCTATAGGTTCCCTTTATAGTGTAATATTAATAGTTATTTATAATTTTAGACTTCATATAGTAGCTTTGCATTTCAATGAAAACCATATCTCTAGCTTTCTCGAGTTTACACTTATCCAATATCTC
>NW_011638784.1:0-240 GCF_000512975.1 Sesamum indicum
TAAAAAAAGTGTAGTGGATAGTTTGAGTGTATTTTTTTTATAAAAAAAAAGAGTCGTGGACTCTATCCATGGATCAAAGTCGTTGATTGAGCAATTTTATTTTAAAAAATAAATAAATATGCAATTTATCCATGACTTATTTTGTTTTTGTTATAATTGAAAAAGTAGAATTGTTTATTTTATTTTTAATTATTTTAATAAAAAAGCCAGTATTGAAATATCTTTTTTTCGAACTTTTTT
>NW_011638785.1:0-240 GCF_000512975.1 Sesamum indicum
ATTTTGATACTGGAACCATCTCTAAGTACCAACTCTGAGTAGATCAATCAACGCAATAAAAGCATTTAACTTCTATTCAATGCTTAAATTTGAATATTCACTCTCCAGTACTCCTAGCAACCACACTTCTTCTCGATTGCTCTCATCAATTTCATTGTTTCCAAAAAAATTTATTAGCATAGATAATTTAAATTTATAACCTAATAACTAATTAAATATATACAGATATTTATACCCCTC
>NW_011638786.1:0-240 GCF_000512975.1 Sesamum indicum
CAACGGATATCTCGGCTCTCGCATCGATGAAGAACGTAGCGAAATGCGATACTTGGTGTGAATTGCAGAATGTCGTGAACCATCGAGTCTTTGAACGCAGTCTGCTTGGGCATCACGCATCGCGTCGCCCCCCTCGCCCATCGCGTGGGGGGCGGACATTGGCCTCCCATGCGCGGTCGCGCGCAGCCGTCCCAAAGTCGATCCCGCGGCGACACTTCGTCACGGCCCAAAGTCGAACCC
>NW_011638787.1:0-240 GCF_000512975.1 Sesamum indicum
TGTGATTAAATGATATATTTAAATTACCACAATTACAACACTATAGTTACCACCTTCTCTTATTTTAGAAAAATAATAATTACAATTTTAGAAATTATTTCGCCATGATTTTCTACCATAATAAGAGAATTGACTGTTATAGTAATCGCAGGTGGTCATAATTAAGTGAGACGAGATTTTATTCCAAAATAAGAGGATGTAATTATTACTACATACACACGATTTTATCATTTACAAATA
>NW_011638788.1:0-240 GCF_000512975.1 Sesamum indicum
ATCGAAGTTACAAGGATGAAGACGTGCAACATATTGCATGTTGGGCAATAGCATAACCATTTATGCCTTTGCTGTGAAAAACAAGGGAAGCCCCTGTTCGAGACAAAAATTTGGGTCACACAAAATAAACCCAAACCAGACCAGGACAAGAGAAAAAGAAAAAAATTTACAAACAGAAGTAAAAATGAAAGAATGTAAAAGATCGAGGATAAGACTGTCGGCAGAAAATGACAAAGGCCA
>NW_011638789.1:0-240 GCF_000512975.1 Sesamum indicum
GGAGGAAAACCCGTAGACGTAGAATTTTCCGCCAACCCCATGAGCCTCCATGCTCCCTAATCGTCCAAATGCAGGTGTCTCGTAATCGACCCTGCTAAAGCCATTCAACCCAAATTGAGGTCCTATCGCATCTGATGATATCATACAGTTTCTTTGTCATTAATGCGCAATTCAAGATAGCAATATCTTTGAATCCTAGTCCTCCCTCATCTTTCGGTCGGCATAGATCTTTCCATGCTA
>NW_011638790.1:0-240 GCF_000512975.1 Sesamum indicum
GAGAAAACTTATTACCATGTTGAAAAGATATTTGGACAATCTTGACTTGATCAGCACACACACAGGTGGGATCCAACAGAAATAAGAGAACTAAAACAACTGAAGTTAAAACTTCCATAGTAACTAGATAGGATATATTTGGAACAAGAAAGCTTTGATTTCTTCACTACATTATTTCTGTTTGCTTTCTGGGACTTGGAATTTATAGTAATGGGGGATATGTAGAGTGAGTGAGTGAGT
>NW_011638791.1:0-240 GCF_000512975.1 Sesamum indicum
GGGCCAGTTTCGTGTAATTTTGAAAACGTTTAAAATTTAGCTGTTTCACATGGTTTATTAAAGAAAGTTTGTTTTCTTTCTTATTACGCTTATGAAATTTACCAAACAAATGCACATGTCCAGACCTACGTTTGGGTCAAGTTTCGTGTAATTATGAGAACGTCAACACTTAGCTATTTTACACAGTTATATTAAAGAAAGTTTGTTTCTCTTTCGTACTAACTAGTAGTTATTATTACG
>NW_011638792.1:0-240 GCF_000512975.1 Sesamum indicum
AGAAGGAACTATTTGAAAGAATAACAAGGACAACATCTAATAGAGATATACTCTCATTAAAAATAACTAAAAGTTGAAGGTTAGAAGGAAGTACGCACCTGCACGCTCATCTGCACCTAGGTCCGGATGGAGGAATGTATAAAGTGAGTTTTGACATAAATGCGCATCCGCATCTATATCGGGAGAGAGGAAGACATGAAGTGAGCTTGACGTAAATGCTTATCCGCATCTAGGTCTGGA
>NW_011638793.1:0-240 GCF_000512975.1 Sesamum indicum
GCGATCATCTTTGTTGCATGATCAAATACACTAACAATCGTTCATGGATATGTTGCATTCAAGTGAAAGTCAACAACTTTATCCCTGTAATTAAGTTTTTATTCAGATAAGCCATCATGATAGATGAAATATAGAGAAGATAGCAGAGTTGAAAAGTTTAACAAATTTCACCAAGTACTTATTGATAAGATTCATATATGAATTATAAGTATAGATAAGTTTGAGAAATATGAAATGCAA
>NW_011638794.1:0-240 GCF_000512975.1 Sesamum indicum
ATAGACTTATAGCTCTTTCTTTTTCTTGGGTGAAATGTAAGTTTTCAATCATCCAACAATATTTATAGTATACTCCAGGCATACCCAGAGAGATACAAAAAGCCTATACTATGGATTAAGGTACAATCAAACCGTGTGGGAAAAGTATCAAAACAGCCTATACAATGTGATCTTGATAGAAATAATAAGCCCCCCGAGACAAGGTGTTGCGCCGTAAAAAATGACTTCGTTATGGTGCCT
>NW_011638795.1:0-240 GCF_000512975.1 Sesamum indicum
TCATTTTTCCTTTACCCCCGCCTCACAGCGTAATAGGATGACTTGAAGTGCTAGAAGCAGTCAAAGAAGTCTCATCACTCTTCCTCTTCTCCCATTTGGCACCCTTGCCCTTTGCTTTAGAGGTCGAAGCCTCTCCCACCAGTACTCCCAGATATAGATTTTTCAATCATTGCCTCGTACTGGACCAACATATTAATCAACTCATGAAGATTTTTCTCAATCCCATTCATGTTATAATTG
>NW_011638796.1:0-240 GCF_000512975.1 Sesamum indicum
TGAAATCTTAAGATTGTAACTGCACTGGAAGTCATTCCTATAACATTTGGACAGATCCAATTTAGTTCATCTTGCGGAATTTAAATACAAGTAGTTTTATTTTGTTCTGTGTTTTGTTGATCTCGTGGGAAATCAGTTCTAGAGGGAATGCCCGTCCAAACCATGTGTGATTCTATTAATCTGGTGCTGTGGAATTTGGAAGGTAGACAAATTTTGTAGCTAGAGTGTATTAATTTACAC
>NW_011638797.1:0-240 GCF_000512975.1 Sesamum indicum
GGCGCATGTGGCTTCACTCGCCGGTGGAAATTTCCGACGACCGGCCGGCAGCGGCGCGGCGGCGACACCGCGGTGGAGAAGACGGTGGGCTGTTTGTTGGTGGTGGAGGTGAGACTCAAAGAGTGGTGGTTTGGTGGTGGTTGGTGGTGGAAGGTTTAGTGTGTTAAATCTCACACAATTCTAGTGAGAAGTTGAGAGGATTTGGCAAGTTTAGGGTTTAGGGTTTAGGGTTTTTTTTTT
>NW_011638798.1:0-240 GCF_000512975.1 Sesamum indicum
TCAATGATTGTGTAAGCAAGTCGTAGGAATTCTTGTAGATTAAATGGTGGAATCGGCACACCCCCACAACCGGCGCTAGGGTTTGCGCCGCCAAACCCTAATTGAGGGTCGCGCTCAAGATCTCCTTCTTTATCGATCAAGATTGATTCTTTTCTCAACAATCCTTCATCTCCAACCTCTGCAAAGCCGGTAGTACGTGCATCAGTCGCCAAAGATACCGGCGACGTTACATCTTCTTCC
>NW_011638799.1:0-240 GCF_000512975.1 Sesamum indicum
GATTGCACACCCCAAGTACGTTCACAGCTACTTGACCTTTGCTTGTTCGGTACCGTTCTTTTTCATTTTCGGGTACTCGTACATCAATGAATGTGACATCTAAAGCCTCGAGACATCCCTATAGTATGGATTACAATAAAAAATTACAGTTAAATACAATCAGAACATCTAAGTACCAATAAGCATATTACAATGTATTCGTAATCCAGAAACAAAAAATATAACCTTAAACCATCTCCA
>NW_011638800.1:0-240 GCF_000512975.1 Sesamum indicum
GTTATTAATACGAACACGAGTTTCAAGAAGACCAAGAAACTGTAACCTGAACTCAGCAGCATGTCCTTCACAGCTATCTGATGGTCTCTCTTGTTCAGGCCACGAACATTCCATATGGCTGTATTCATCATGGATCACCAATAGTGGGGTTGCTTTGATTAGGAACCCATGACATCTCATCTACATCATCAAGTAAGTGTAGAGCATCAAATGTGTTATATACGACAATCTCCTTACCCT
>NW_011638801.1:0-240 GCF_000512975.1 Sesamum indicum
TCTCTTCGGCTTGTTTTGTTTTATTTAGTAGTACTTTTAATTTTATAAACAAAGGGTCATTAATTTTTTAAGCATTTTTATGAAAAAAAAGTATTAATTAAAAGAAGTAATTTGATCATTTTGGATTAAAAACAATATAACTAAAAAGAACTACAAAAAAATCTACAAGTCAACTATACGTAATTTACTGAATTTTAAATTAATTATGTTAAATATAGTTTCATATTATATAACGGCATT
>NW_011638802.1:0-240 GCF_000512975.1 Sesamum indicum
CATCTCTTCATGTTCACAAAGACAGTTCAAAAAATCGTAGCCTGCGCCCGGTGGGGAAGAAGAGTAGACCACTCAGAGCAGAGGTTTGTAGCCTTTCCAAGAGAAGGTGAGGCCCCAACCCCCAACAGGGGTGTTGGGGGAAAGAAGAGTGGGTATGCGGGCTTCTTTCAATGGATCTTTCTCTCTATCTGGAAATCTTCCTTTCAGCTTTTAAGATCAGGAGTAGGCATCAAGTCTTTC
>NW_011638803.1:0-240 GCF_000512975.1 Sesamum indicum
AGAACCAATTAGCAATTCAAAGAAAAAAGTTGATAACCTGTCTCTCGATTGACAAAAAGAAAAGTAAAGTAGAATTTGGTACCTAAAGGCTTCTCTTGATCCCATTATAAATAATTATAAGGAACAAAAATAAAGAGACGAAAGGCAACACACAACATTAATTATAAGACATGCTATCAACTTTAGATAAAATCCGTCAAGCACAATATACAAGAGCTAAATCTCGATCCTATAACTTCC
>NW_011638804.1:0-240 GCF_000512975.1 Sesamum indicum
ATCATGTCTTTCTCGGGTTAATAGTAATTTACATCTATGTGATACTGAAAATGAGCATATTACCTCCCTATAAAAAAAATATAGCAATTTATCTCTCTATACTTTTTAAAATGAAGCCATTTACCTCTTTATATAGGGCGATAAATTGCTTCATTCTAAAAATCATAAAAAGAGTAAATTGTTGTATTTTAAAAAATACAAGGAGGTAATCGCTATTTATTCTTTTATAATGAGGTAATT
>NW_011638805.1:0-240 GCF_000512975.1 Sesamum indicum
CTTTCTTATGAAACACAAGTCCGAAGTTTTTGAAAAATTTACAAAATGGAAATCTCTTGTCGAAAATCAAATTGGTAAGAAAGTGAAAACTCTTCGGACTGATAATGGCCTCGAATTTTCCAATAAAGATTTTTCTAATCTCTGTGACAAATTTGGTATAAAGAGGCACAAAACTAACCCCTATACCCCCCAACAAAACGGTGTGGCTGAACGTATGAATCGAACCCTGCTTGATAAAGT
>NW_011638806.1:0-240 GCF_000512975.1 Sesamum indicum
TTGGTAAGCGTAATAATAACTACAAGTTAGTTCGAAAGGAAAATAAACTTTCTTTCATAAAACAATGTAAACCAGCTAAATTTACTTAATGTAAAACTGATGATAACATTGTTGTACTGTACTATTATTTTATTTGATTAAACTTATATTTACCCAAAAAAAAAAACATCTAAATTATGAACGTTCTCAGAATTCCACAAAACTTGACCCAAAAGTAGGTCTAGGCCCATGCATTCGTGT
>NW_011638807.1:0-240 GCF_000512975.1 Sesamum indicum
GTGTTGACGCCCATCCTTCGACCCGATTCATTGGTGTCAGATGGTGTACCAGATTATGGTGAGTTTTTTTTTCTTCTTCTAATCTTTTTGATGCTTTGTCTAAAATGTAATATCCCTTTTTTGCTTCTCATTAATTGTATTATTATTTATAAATTCTTGAAGTTAATTTTTTATAATGATATTTCTTTATGCCGAATGCTTGTACTTGGTGAAAGTTGAGTTCTTGTTGTATACATCTCC
>NW_011638808.1:0-240 GCF_000512975.1 Sesamum indicum
ACGCCTAACAAATTTAACACACAAATTCTTGTGCGTAGACCAACGTTTGGGTCAAGTTTCGTCGAATTCTGTGAACATTCAAAATTTAGCTGTTTTGGACGGTATTATTAAAGCAAGTTTGTTTTTGTTTTGTACAAACTTGTAGTTCTTATTACGGTTAGTAAATTTACCACACAAATTCTTGGGTCTAGACTAACGTTTGGGTCAAGTTTCGTCGATTTCTGAAAACGTTCAAAATTA
>NW_011638809.1:0-240 GCF_000512975.1 Sesamum indicum
TTTGGGTCAAGTTTCGTCGAATTCTGAGAACGTTCAAAATTTAGCCACTTTGCACGGTTTTATTAAAGCAAATTTGTTTCCCTTTTATACTAACTTGTAGTTATTATTACGCTTAACAAATTTACAACACAAATGGATCGGTGTAAATCTGCGATTGGGTCAAGTTTCTTTGAATTCTCAGAACATTCAAAATTTAGCTGTTTTGCACGGTTTTATTAAAACAAGTTTGTTTCCCTTTTA
>NW_011638810.1:0-240 GCF_000512975.1 Sesamum indicum
GGTTCCACTCAAATCAATACATAGTATGTCATTACCATAGGCTTGCTTGTGAATCAAATCTCCACCACCAATGAAATTCAAATTAATGCATAAATCAAAGGGTCTTTCCATGGGTTGTAATGGGGCTTAGGACAAGGTGTGGTAAAAAAAATAGGTCGATTTGTGGCTTATGAATTCAAAGGAGTGATGCTAACCTAGTTGCTTATCCTTCAGAGCACATTCTCCTTCAGCTTGATTCAA
>NW_011638811.1:0-240 GCF_000512975.1 Sesamum indicum
AAAACCGTGCAAAACAGTTACATTTTGAACGTTACCAGAATTCGATGAAATTTGACCCAAAAATTGGTCTACACCATAGAATTTGTGTGGTAAATTTGCTAAGTGTAATAATAACTACGATTTTGAATAAAAGAGAAACAAACTTGCTCTAATAAAACCGTTCAAGAAGCAGCTAAATGTTGAACGTTACTAGAATTCGACGAAACATGGCCCAAACGTAGGTTTAGACCCAAGAATTTG
>NW_011638812.1:0-240 GCF_000512975.1 Sesamum indicum
ATTGCCTTTATTATTTAATAAGTTGGACTTATTATTTAACAAAGGGTCCTTGGGCTCATATATTTAGATTAAATATATGTTGGACTTAATTAAGTGGGCATTAATTAAATTGAATTTAATTAATTGAACCTTTTATTTTAATTAATTAAAATCTCCCAAGCCCATTAATTAAGTTGGTGGAAATTATTAGAAAAGAAAATTATTGACTAACAAATTCACTTTTGGAAAGTGCCGTGTTAG
>NW_011638813.1:0-240 GCF_000512975.1 Sesamum indicum
AGGCGTGTATCACGAATCGTGAGTGCAAGATAACTTTTTTTTTTTTTTTTCCTGCTGTTCTTCTCCCAATTTTGCACTCAAATTGATAATTATGTCTTTTTTGCTAATATAAAATGAGCCCTTTTTGTTTCTTCAAGTTTGAGGTTGTTTTATTAAATTGAAAAATAAAATTAAAACATAATACAATATTGATATACTAAGATTTAACTTCAACATTTAGATATCTATATGAATATAAAT
>NW_011638814.1:0-240 GCF_000512975.1 Sesamum indicum
AAGTTTGTTTCCTTTATATACAAACTTGTAGTTATTATTACGCTTAGCAAATTTACCTCACAAATTCTTGGGGCTAGACCAACATCTGGGTCAAGTTTCATTGAATTATGAGAACATTCAAAAATTAGCTGTTTTACACGGTTTTATTAAAACAAGTATGTTTCCATTTTATACAAACATGTAGTTATTATTACGTTTAGCAAATTTACCACACAAATTCTTTTTTCTAAACCAACGTTT
>NW_011638815.1:0-240 GCF_000512975.1 Sesamum indicum
GGAATCAATGCTTATAGCAAGACGATGGAATACACTTGCCTCTGCCCCCTAAACTACTATCTCTTTTCTTTATCCTATATTATATTGTCAACCTACCCTCTTTTCTAAGGCAACTTGATGGGACTTGCACATAGTGCTACTGACTGGGCAAGAAGAAATCTTAAGCACGAGCAGTAAGAGTCACTTTCTATGGGTAAGGCTCTACTTGAAAGCTAGTAAACGTCAAGTGAAAGAGGGGCT
>NW_011638816.1:0-240 GCF_000512975.1 Sesamum indicum
CTTGTTTGAAACTTATTCAGTTGTCTTTTATCATATGATGTGTCATTCTTTGAACACTCAACTAGATTCTTACTTGTTACTTTCGTCTGCGATCCATAAAGTTTGAACTTGTTCAACTATTTTATCTCTATTTCTTTGCATCGAGGACGAGCAAAGGGTTAAGTGGGGAGATATTTGATAGGATCGCATTTTGTGCTTATTTTATATAATATTTTATCCTATTTTGTGACCAAATGCTCC
>NW_011638817.1:0-240 GCF_000512975.1 Sesamum indicum
TCACCTGCTTCATGTTATAAACCTAAGGTGTTGTTTTAGAAAGGATTTCTTATGTAGATATATGTCATATTCTGTCATTTGTACAATTATAAGTACATTAACGGGATGTCAATGTCTTGTGTAAGGATATTTTCCTTTCTGGAGTGTCAATGTAAATCAAAATTTAAATACTAAAGAATGTTGTAATTTTATAAATGATTTATATAATTAGACCTAATTTCATGCGTAAATGTAATTAAT
>NW_011638818.1:0-240 GCF_000512975.1 Sesamum indicum
ATATATCAATTTTATTTTTAAAGAGGACAATTTTTTCATTCAATCAATACATTATCGCGAGTAAAAATAATAAATAAATTATAATAACTAGGCAAATACCTTCACGCACATTTGATAAAACTGAAACACGAAATCTCGAATTTGTTCATGGCATCTCATTTGGGTAAATTGCATTTTTTGTCCCATAAGTTGACATGTTTCCAATTTTGCAACCCTTCAACAGTGAAAAAAAACTTCTCC
>NW_011638819.1:0-240 GCF_000512975.1 Sesamum indicum
AGTTCAAATCTATGAATTTGTGCGGGATTGTTGAAATTTTTATTAAAGGCTTTCTTGAAATTCAAAGATTAGAATGAGGGAGAGAAAGAAGTTTTGATTTACTGCAGCATATTTGGATTGTACATTCATTTCAAATTCAAATGGTTTTCTTTAATCAAATCAAATTCCCATGGTTACTATTTCAAGTTTTAATTTTTGGATTGATTACCATTCTTCAATTTTCAGCCGTTAGTGGATGTA
>NW_011638820.1:0-240 GCF_000512975.1 Sesamum indicum
ATTATAAAATGAAATCTGGATCTCATATCTATGAAATATTCTATAGGCTACACTACAAAATTACTAATACTAGCCTAGATATTCAAGCTATATCACACACTAAATCACCAGGTCAAACAGTATTTTGGGAAATCAATATAGCCAAATCTAATCTTTTAGTTCCAAAAATTATAGAATGGAAAAATGTTACTTTACCAGAAACATGGAATTTACCACCAGGATCTATTCCCCCGATTCAAC
>NW_011638821.1:0-240 GCF_000512975.1 Sesamum indicum
TACACTGTTTTCAATAAAAACAAATCACTTATATTTAGCTTTCCATGAATCACAATTATTTAATAATTAATGAATGAATTTTGGAATATTGAATCATACGTTTGATATAGTAAAAAAAAGAAATGCTCAATATAAGGATTCACATGAATAAATTAATTTTTGTTTATGATAATTGAAAACGAAGATTGAATTAAAAAATTTACAGATTATTTTGGTAAAGTATTAAACAATTATTACCTT
>NW_011638822.1:0-240 GCF_000512975.1 Sesamum indicum
AAAACTGTAAATTTTCTAAAATTGGACACAATCTCATATGTCATAAATATACTCATATTATGTAGTAAAGTTGTGTTTATCTTCGTTTTTTTAACTTCAGATCATTTATAATTGGGAATCGCATTCTAGCCATCTGTTCACGGACTTGTAAGAAATTATATTTTTAAAAAGCATTGGCAACAATAAGAGTTTTATGGAAAATAGTGAGGATTGTGCCACGCCAATACAATTTATCTAATG
>NW_011638823.1:0-240 GCF_000512975.1 Sesamum indicum
TTAAAAAAACGTTAACCAAGAAAAAAGTTAGTGAAATGTTAAGTACGAGAAATTATAATAGTAGCGGAATACCCTAATTCCATACAAACTTCCAGCTTAATAACAATCATCTTCACTTATGTGAATTAAGACCTTGCCCTATGTCACCTCTCCATAGGACAGATGAACATGATAAGGTATTGTGTATCCATAATAACTTTTGATCAGCAGAGAAAGTAGACTCAAAGGAACATCACCTGC
>NW_011638824.1:0-240 GCF_000512975.1 Sesamum indicum
ATAAAATGCTGACCTTAGAACAGATCTTAAAAAATTAGAATTACATAACTCAATTAACATTTTTAGTCTTATATGTATTATATATTTTTATTTTTATAAGTTTAAAATTAAAAATATAAATATTGTTGGACAATTCCTAATGGATTAAGTGTTCAGCTTGAATGGTGCGTGTAATTTTAAAACTTTTTGGAAGAAAGTGTAATTTCTCATTTTTAAGTTAATGTTGCTTATCATTATGTG
>NW_011638825.1:0-240 GCF_000512975.1 Sesamum indicum
CAGCTTTCGATATCATGCGATCATATGGAATGAAGCTGAACCCGTCCAAGTGCACCTTCGGGGTGCGGGGTGGCAAGTTTCTGGGTTACATGGTCAGCGAACGAGGCATTGAAGCGAACCAGAAAAAATCAAGGCAATTATGCAGCTAGAATCACCAAAATCTATAAAAGAAGTGCAACAGCTGACAGGAAGGATCGCCTCGCTGAACCGTTTCATCGCCAGGTTTGCAGATCGCAACTT
>NW_011638826.1:0-240 GCF_000512975.1 Sesamum indicum
TAGTTCAACGGTTAGATGCGTCTGCCCCTTTCTCCTTCCGAATGCGGCCTCAGGCCTAAAGCTTTCTCAATCTCAGCAGTGGGGTAAGAAGAAGCAGCAGGTAAAAAGAGTAAAGATTTCGGAAGTCACAGCATTAAAGTCCACGTCTCCTAGCCTATTACATACAGAATTTCCCGCACCGTCCCTTAGACTTTCTCCCGACTGGGCATCACCTTCTCGTCCCTCTTCTAGTAGAGTAAG
>NW_011638827.1:0-239 GCF_000512975.1 Sesamum indicum
ACTTATATTTTCCATGAAATCTCAAATGCACTTTTCATCAAGAAGAAAAATCTTCCTCCAGGCCCTTTTGGCCTCCCACTCATTGGGAGCCTCATCACAATTAGACACGGAACCCATCAGTCTCTAGCCAAGCTAGCCAAAACTTATGGACCTCTCATGACTATAAAGCTCGGATTTGTTAATGTTGTCGTTGCATCATCTGCAGAAATGGCCAAGGAAATTCTGCAGAAACACGATGT
>NW_011638828.1:0-239 GCF_000512975.1 Sesamum indicum
TTATACCTACTATTTCGTCTGGTTTTTGGTTCCTAGCCTTATTTTATTAGTAGCCATGATTGGGGCTATAGTACTAACTATGCATAGGACTACTAAGGTGAAAAGACAGGATGTATTCCGACGAAATGCTATTGATTCTAGGAGGACTATAATGAGGAGGACGACAGACCCACTCACGATCGACTAAAGAAAAGGAAAGTCGCTTGATATTGGTTCAAATCCAATTCGTGAGCACATGG
>NW_011638829.1:0-239 GCF_000512975.1 Sesamum indicum
TTTCATCACACAAATAAAAAAAGAAAAAGGACACGTGTTAGAATACTCTAAAACAAAACTTGTACCAAATATAATCTACTATTTTAGAATATCTATCTATCATAGAGTGACAAGCGCTTCTCAATTCTTGGATTAATTTCTCTTCTTCAAAACGATTTGTTTGAAGAGAAACTTCAAACATTTGTGTGCTCTAGAGAGAATCACGAACAAGTTTCATTGATGTGAAAGAAATTACCTGG
>NW_011638830.1:0-239 GCF_000512975.1 Sesamum indicum
ATTGAAAAACAACGCCTGATTGTTGGTTGTGTTACCTAGGCCCCGCCAATAGTCACCTTGGAGGATGACAACTAGGCTATGGCGCAAGGTAAAAGGCTCGAGATCTCATCACATGTCGAAGAAAAAATTTTAGACACCATAATCTGCTTATAGTGATTATAAGAAGATGTAACGTGGAGTTGGACCGCACGACATCGGCATAAACTATAGTAAACCTATAAGACCTAGCCGGTATCGCA
>NW_011638831.1:0-239 GCF_000512975.1 Sesamum indicum
GCAGACTCTTTCATTCAGATCATCTTCACTGCTAACTTAACTGCAAAAACAAAGAAGAAAACTTGAGCAAAGTCAACCATATAAGAAAAGTATGCAACACATAATGGCATGTAAACTATAGGACAACCTATATCCTTCTCTCCCATTTCTACCCAAAAAGCAACCTTGGTCCCCATCCATTTCACCTCTACTGATTTTTCCCCATATTTAAAAATCAAGAAATATTGAGACCATTTTAT
>NW_011638832.1:0-239 GCF_000512975.1 Sesamum indicum
ACCCAAAAATTTGTGTGGTAAATTTGCTAAGCGTAATAATAACTACAAGATTGTATAAAAGGGAAACGAACCTGATTCAATAAAACCATGCAAAACAACAAAATTTTGAACATTCTCCGATGTCGACGAAACTTGACCCAGACGATGGTCTAGGCCTAAGAATTTGAGTGGTCTTGACCCAATAATTTGTGTGGTAAATTTGGTAAGCGTAATAATAACTATAAGTTTGTATAAAAGGG
>NW_011638833.1:0-239 GCF_000512975.1 Sesamum indicum
ACCAAATTAACCAAATAATATCAAGAATCACAACCAAATAGAAAAGTCCAAGAAACAGATTCAAATATCAAATATCAAGCCAGTTGCACGGCAAACCCTCAATCACAAAACTAAGCTAAAATTCCGTTAGAACATCAAAATAATCAAACATCGAGAAAACTAACCAAACATTTAGAACATCAATAGACCAAATTAACCCAAAAGAAAAAATCAATAATCACACCACAAAAGAAACTGAT
>NW_011638834.1:0-239 GCF_000512975.1 Sesamum indicum
CTTCCTATCTTGTAACCTACTGTGTTGCGGATTGGCGTTCTTGTGTGGATTTGCACCGTTCGATGACTAGGTTTTGCATTTTTCTTGGAGATGCCCTTGTGTCCTGGAAAATGAAGAAGCAGTGTACAGTTTCTCGATCCTCTACTGAGGCCGAATATCATAGCATGGGGCCTATTATTTGCGAATTCAAGTGGATCTCATATATCCTTTGTGATTTTGGGATTGTTGTCCTACGCCAA
>NW_011638835.1:0-239 GCF_000512975.1 Sesamum indicum
GATCTTTAAATACTCTGCCTAAAGGAGGATTCTCGTACTTCATAACCTTTATCGATGATCACTCATGATATGGTTATGTTCACCTAATGAGGTACATGTCTGAGGACTTTGGAAGGTTTCAAGGAATGCAGACTTGAAGTCGAGAATAAAACTGGCCATAAAATCAAATCCCTTTGGTCGGACCGAGGCAGAAAGTATTTAAGTGGTGATTTCATTGATTATTTAAAGGAGAATGGAAT
>NW_011638836.1:0-239 GCF_000512975.1 Sesamum indicum
TTAAAGATGACTAACTCCTTACCCTTGTTCCTTCCTTCGTTGACTCCTTGTGCGACAGGGGTACTCGGAGTATCAGATACAATAGGCTGCTGATTAATATATCCACATGAGTTATTTTTGTCTTCCTCCATACCCTTACCCGATTCAGCTATGGGCGGCTGCACTCGTGCCTTCTGCACGTAAATATTGATCGGCGGCTTTGGTACTTTCATGGAAGGGAAATCCTTCATGGCATGTCC
>NW_011638837.1:0-239 GCF_000512975.1 Sesamum indicum
ACTTCAATCAGTCATTGATGAGGGGAAATGGCAATGGCCTTACATTACTGATTTGGAATGTATGGAGATCATTTACACATTACCTTAGATTCATGGAGGGGATGACAGGATCAACTGGCGGTTTTCAGAGGGATGACCCACTACACAAGCCCTATACAGACTTTTCTACCCACCTGGACCGAAAGTAGGATGGTCTTCACTACTTTCGGGTTCGTTGAAGATTCCCCGACATAACTTCA
>NW_011638838.1:0-239 GCF_000512975.1 Sesamum indicum
TAGCAACTATTCAATCTTTCTTATACCACATTGGAAATGGTTTGTGGACTATGGATCGGTTGGTAATCGAGTTTGGATTGCGTGGGATGAAAATTTTATTGATGTTGATGTGGTTGAATGTGGTACACAATTTATCCACTTCATTGTTTATCTACGGTCACTGCGTGAATCAGTGGCCATTATTGTGATTTATGGAGCTACGGAGGTGGCAGATAGGAGGGAGTTATGGGGTTCTTTAG
>NW_011638839.1:0-239 GCF_000512975.1 Sesamum indicum
TTTCTCTCATATATATATATCACTTACTAATATATATATATATATATATATATATATAACTTACATATATATATATATTTACATTATATTACTTACTTATATATGTTATTTATATATATAAAATATTATTATTATATTATTTAATTAATTAGACTTTTCTCAAAATATCATTTACGTCCTTCCTAATTTTCTTAATTAATAGAAATTGTCCCAAAATATTATAACGAACTCCAATTTAA
>NW_011638840.1:0-239 GCF_000512975.1 Sesamum indicum
ATCATGTCTTTCTCGGGTTAATAGTAATTTACATCTATGTGATACTGAAAATGAGCATATTACCTCCCTATGAAAAAAATATAGCAATTTATCTCCCTATACTTTTTAAAATGAAGCCATTTACCTCTTTATATAGGGCGATAAATTGCTTCATTCTAAAAATCATAGAAGAGTAAATTGTTGTATTTTAAAAAATACAAGGAGGTAATCGCTATTTATTCTTTTATAATGAGGTAATT
>NW_011638841.1:0-239 GCF_000512975.1 Sesamum indicum
ATAAAAAGAAGGCACCTTTGTCACTCCTTTGTACATTTTAATCTATCAATATGAATTAACAAGTTGCTTTACAATCATCGACCAGTAGAAGTTAACTGTCAGCAACCTTTAGCTATATAATCAAATTCTGTTAAACTCACTGATCGAAATTGAGAGAAAAATTTAAATACTGACTTTAAAGTTTAGGGATGTCTTTTTAGGAAAATTGTCAGGATACCCAATCTCTTCTAATATAAAAA
>NW_011638842.1:0-239 GCF_000512975.1 Sesamum indicum
AACTACAAGTTAGTATAAAAGCGAAACAAACTTGCTTTAATAAAATCGTGGAAAACAGCTAAATTTTGAATATTTTCAGAATTCGACGAAACATGACCCAAACATTGGTCTAGACCCAAGCATTTGTGTTGTAAATTTTCTAAGCGTCCTAATAACTACAAGTTAGCTTAAAAGGAAAACAAACTTTCTTTAATAAAACCGTATAAAACAGCTAACTTTCGAACGTTCTCAGAATTCGA
>NW_011638843.1:0-239 GCF_000512975.1 Sesamum indicum
AATAAGGGCATTTTGATCATTTGATAATTACCCTCATCACCATCCTTCCTAACACCCACAAATAACTGCCCTTTAAGCAACATCAAAGCCATTATTGGCCTACGACCAGACATGAATGCATCTTTCGTTGAAAACGAAATGAAATACAATTTCTCAAACACAATACGGTTTGAACCCTCAGCCTTCATTAGTATCAATTTTAACCCTTAGCCTTCACAGTAATCCCACATATTTTCAAA
>NW_011638844.1:0-239 GCF_000512975.1 Sesamum indicum
TTTTGGATGATTTTATTAAAAAAGCAACATCGTTTTCCTTTTATACTAACTTGTAGTTATTATTACACTTAGCAAAATTTACCACACAAATGCATGGGTCTAGACCTACGTTTGGGTCAAGTTTCGTCGAATTCTGAGAACGTTCAAAATTTAGCTGTTTTGAACGGTTTTATTAAAAAACAACTTTGTTTCCCTTTTACACTAGCTCGGAGCTGTTATTACGCTTAACAAATTTACCA
>NW_011638845.1:0-239 GCF_000512975.1 Sesamum indicum
CACTGTGGGATTTTGTTTGAACTATTCCAAAATAGTTGTTTGTTCAAAAGTTTCCGTGTTCATTTTGTCCCTCCATTTTATGGAACATTTCTTTCCTAGGGAAAATATGACTGTGTCTTCATCTATTTAGATGGGTTTGAATTGAGGTTCGATATTCAGAATCCAGGTCAAATTAAATTAAATGTAAAATTTGAGTAAATTGGGAAGGTGTTGTCCTGGAAACATACTGATCTTGAGAT
>NW_011638846.1:0-239 GCF_000512975.1 Sesamum indicum
TAGCAAAGCAGCATGAGCTAACGCCTTCAGAATATACTGAACTGAGGCTATGGCAATGGAACTCTAGCAAGTAGAAGACACCAGGCCAGGCTTCAGGCCCTGACATCGATCAAAGCTCACCAGCTGAGAGTTGCTCGATCTTACAACCACGGATTGGGCGTACAAGCGTTTCAATCTATTCATTCATCCATTTCTTCTGGTGGAAAGATGTGCCGTTTGTTCACATCCATAAGTTTGTA
>NW_011638847.1:0-239 GCF_000512975.1 Sesamum indicum
TCATTATGAAGTTTTCTTTGGTTTCCAATAATTCTCTTAATTAGTTTTGTTATAATCATAATTGTTTTCTTGCGGCTGTAATCTTACCTTAGTTCTACGATGTATCCCTGAACTTTTCGACAATGAGATGATGGTGGGAAGAGTCCTCATCTCTCTGTACGATTATCATGCTCAAGTTATAAATTCCTAATTTTGCCAAGGGTCTTGCGTATGCCTGCTTGATTGTTTAATATATATCT
>NW_011638848.1:0-239 GCF_000512975.1 Sesamum indicum
ACTCCAACCAAATTTGAGGGGTTGTATAAAATCAAATGTGCTTTATTTTGTGTCAGTAAAAACTACTTAAATTTTATAAAATTATAGCATCAGTTAAAATAAAATTATATAACTATGCTTAAGTATTTACAAAATTAATGCAGATATATATATCAAACGTCAAATATCATAAAGTTAAACAACCATTTTGTCCCTATAGTTGAATGTCTCAACACACAGGGATTTCCACCCATATCGCA
>NW_011638849.1:0-239 GCF_000512975.1 Sesamum indicum
CATCTGCGTCCAATTTCATTATCGCGCCTGCCGCAAAACCCAGCGAGAAGAACACCCCTTTCTCTAAAATATTCTCCGAAGAGGATGAAATTTCTCTGCTTAAAGGCCTCGCCATTTTCTGGGCTGACGGGAGGAACAACAAGTGGACCGAGTTTTACAACTTCATCAAGGACAGTCTTCCGCATCAGTTTACGAGAACTCAGGTGTCTGAGAAGATTCGTAGGCTCAAGGGGAAGTTT
>NW_011638850.1:0-239 GCF_000512975.1 Sesamum indicum
AAACGGAGAAGAGAGAGAGACCGAACGGACATATCGGTTTGAGAGAGAGAGAGGAGGAGAAAACGGCGGAACCGTATGAGGAGAGAGAGAGAGCTGATTAGGGTTTGAGGATAAGGGGGTATATATTAGTCAAACCGGGTCGGGCAGAGTGGAGCGGGTCGGGTACCGGGTTGGGGCCTCCAGGTGGTGTCGGGCTTGATGTGGGTGGGCTTTTGGATTTGGGCCACTTTATCTAACAT
>NW_011638851.1:0-239 GCF_000512975.1 Sesamum indicum
CGACGAAGGTTGACCCAAACATTGGTCTAGACCCAAGAATTTGTGTGGTACATTTGCTAAGCGTAATAATAATCATAAGTTTGTGTAAAAGGGAAACGAACTTGCTTTAGTAAAACTATGTAAAACAGCTAAATTTGAACGTTTTAAGAATTCGATGAAATTTGACCGAAACGTTCTTCTAGACCCTGCAATTTATGTGGTAAATTTGCTAAGCTTAATAATAACTACAAGTTCGTATA
>NW_011638852.1:0-239 GCF_000512975.1 Sesamum indicum
TGAGCTCCACAGCCGGTATCCATACCCAAGAAGCAGAATTAGTTATCATAGTCACTTCAATCACAAATGTACTTAGGTTGGAGAGGAGTTGTGGGCACTCCCTCTTCTAATGCCCCTTTCCTTGGCAATGAATGCCCCTTCAACCGCTAAGAACCGCCAACCTTCCCTTTCCCTTTGCCCATTCTAATGAAAGCAGTAGGAGCGCTCAAAGAACTAGCAACAGATGCAATCTCTTTTCC
>NW_011638853.1:0-239 GCF_000512975.1 Sesamum indicum
TAATATCAACAAATTCAGTGAATTTTAACTAACGGAATGATCTATTTGTTAGACGTACTAGATATAATTTTTCAAATTACAGAAAGTTTATATATAATTACACCAAAACTCAGAAAAAGGGAATTGTGATACAAAAAATACACAAATTTAATAACAATTATAACTAAGTATTAAATTAATACAAGAAAAAAAGAAAAAAACTTTCATTCCCTACATGCTGGGGAATAGCTAATATCATG
>NW_011638854.1:0-239 GCF_000512975.1 Sesamum indicum
ATTTTAACAATAGCCTTCGTAAATATTTTGTAGAAGGAGACTTAGATACTATATTGGGGGAGGCTGAGGCAGAGATGAGGAGTCCTCCCTACGAAGCCGCAATTAATTCCATAGCGGGGGATCTTCAGAGAGAAGGCGCTCTTGAAGAGAAAGGACAAGGGCCTCCGCAATTAAATTAAAATTCTAAATTGGTTCTATTACTTAATAATATTTCTTCGACTTGTCCTCTATAAACACTA
>NW_011638855.1:0-239 GCF_000512975.1 Sesamum indicum
GTATTATTATGTTGAGTGTTTATATTATAGAATAAATTTTGGAACCACTTGTAAATTATTTAGCAGATTTAATATATATTTAGTTAATGATATTGATTTGTAGGTGTTATTATTTATCTTATTGGTAATAGGTATAGTTTCAATTTGGTTCTTTAGTTCTTATGTTTGGATCAATTTTGGTCCTGAATAGTTGGAAATTGAAAATTTTCTGCCTGTGAAAGAGAGAATTTTGATTATTT
>NW_011638856.1:0-239 GCF_000512975.1 Sesamum indicum
TCATATTCAATGCTTTGATCAACGAAATACATATGTAATCCAATTTATACAAATTTAAACTCATGTCTGTTTGATTAGCATTATCAACAAGAAATATATATAATCCTATTTGCATCTAGTTAAACTTGTCGATTCATTTAGTTGATCAACAAAAGATGTAATCTCTATTCAAACTAAATTAATGCTCACTTCCATATGAGTATGATTAACGAAGGATGTATTCCATACTCAAACTAAAT
>NW_011638857.1:0-239 GCF_000512975.1 Sesamum indicum
GGTCGCTTCCTTCCTGGCTTAAGCGCAACAAGAGCTTGCTTGGTTGATAAGATAAAAGCACTCTCTATACATGGCTTTCTAATTCAAAAGTCCCATGTTTTCCGTTGGTCAACAACCAACCACAACTCTTTCTAGTCTTTGATTGACTCCTATTGATTACTCCTTCAGGAATCCCAACGAGCAAGAAAACTCAAAAGCTCCGTTAGCTTTAGGCTTTCGCGCTAGCGCGTTCATCCCTT
>NW_011638858.1:0-239 GCF_000512975.1 Sesamum indicum
ATTTGCATAAGGGCATTTTCATCAATTATTTATCTGAATGAGTTATTTGTTAGGCGATCATTAACCTGAAGGGGGTAATTGTAATTTTAGAAATAACAATGGAGCGTCCATAATTACGTCAAACATCAGAGAGATCGTTGTAATTCACCCTTGAATTTATTCCATTCTTTCATGGTACTACTCTAAGAGAGCAACCATACCATTTTGCATATATCGATACGTCAAATTATTCCATAGTC
>NW_011638859.1:0-239 GCF_000512975.1 Sesamum indicum
GCGGATTCCGGCGATTTCGCACCAGGTTCCGACGACTGACGGTCGGCTGCCGGCGGGAACTGTTAGTACACTGGAGGAACAGACGGCTGAAGGCTCTCCGACGAAAAATTTGCAGCAACAGATTGATGACGTAAGCGCTGACTTGGATAATGACGTGATGACACAGGGAATGATGCAGGTGATGACACAGGCAATGATGCAACTGATGACACAGGCAATGATGCAGCTGCTGAGGTAAT
>NW_011638860.1:0-239 GCF_000512975.1 Sesamum indicum
GGAAAAGTAGAAGTGTAGCGTTTTACGCAATCAAAATACATTGCGTAAAAAAAGCAAACTCATCCTAGAAACATACAACGCGAGTGACCTAAAAGCCGATTAAGTAAAATACTACAAAATCACGAGTTAGAACCGCCTACTTACAAAAGCACCCCATATGAGGCGAAACGGTCACCCTAAATAATATGCGTTGATTACATGGAGAGTCAAATTCATACTAAACAAAATAATCCGATTAC
>NW_011638861.1:0-239 GCF_000512975.1 Sesamum indicum
TCTCAGAATTCGTCGAAACTTGACCAAAACGTTGGTCTAGTCCCAAGAATTAATGTGGTAAATTTTCTAAGATTAATAATAGCTACAAATTTGTATAAAAGAAAAACGAACTTGCTTTTATAAAACCGTGCAAAACAGCTAAATTTTGAACGTTCTTAGATTACGAGAACACTTGACACAAACGTTGGTCAAGACCCAAGAATTTGTGTGGTAAATTTGCTAAGCTAATAATAACTACA
>NW_011638862.1:0-239 GCF_000512975.1 Sesamum indicum
TCTGGGGCTGGCTTTTGATATGTGCTAATCGACCTTCTGATGAAAGCATTGAAGAGGAACTAACTGGAACGTGGGTGGGATATAGATGAAAATGAGTCTTATCTATACCATAGTGACCTATTTCATAGAAGATTTTTACCCGCCCGGGTTCTTGCTCTATAGCAGCAAGGGTAGGTCCCCTAACGTCAAGCAATAGAAAGCCTCCACTTATGAAAGCGCGAAGATCAGATCAATTGAAA
>NW_011638863.1:0-239 GCF_000512975.1 Sesamum indicum
AAACGCACCTCTCTGCCTCTTTGGAGGGGGAAAAGGACCAACCATGGGAGTGAGGAGTGAACCAGAATGGCCGCTGCCAGTTGAGACCCCATGAGGTGCGACGGACACGGAGCTCCCTACTTGTGGCGGTGCCGACTCTTGGTCACGTCTCTTCTGCTCCCTAACCGCCGCCTTTCGGGCACGCACGATGTCGATCTCAAGCTTCTTACCTGAAACACAATAAATTTAGCGTAAGAAAA
>NW_011638864.1:0-239 GCF_000512975.1 Sesamum indicum
TTCTTAGTCGAAGCTATGCATGAGTGGATCTCTTCTCTTGATGAGGAAGGATCCCAAGGGGCTCTTAATGCGGTGAAAGGAAACTAATTCTTACTCATATCAAATGGTTCTCTCCGTATCATGAGATGGGCTACTGCGCGCTAACAGCTAACAAAAAGAGGGCTTTCTTTTTTTTATAAAGACGCCGAAAAAAGGGAATTCCATATTCAGGCAGCTCGAAGCCAATGTTGTCTTTCCCT
>NW_011638865.1:0-239 GCF_000512975.1 Sesamum indicum
ATCTTCAAGTGACTCAATAGGATAGATTAAATGATTTCCTACTTTTTGGAGTACCAAAGATTCCACTTCCAAGGAATCATTAAAAATATTTATTAAATATATTTATAATTTAAATTGAAAAAGTTTCCTATTTAGACATCATTATTTAATTTGATTTCATTTGAAGAAAACTGGACAATAAGCATCACGTTTGATCCTCATAGGAAGATAAGTCTTTCTTTTTTAATTGACTCATCACT
>NW_011638866.1:0-239 GCF_000512975.1 Sesamum indicum
GCGTGGAGTTATTAACAGAAAAAGAAAGAAAGAAACAGAGAAGAGTTAAATGCGTTTTGACCCCCTGTGATTTTGAAGCAAAGTTTGTTTTCCCTTTGATACAAACTTGTAGTTATTATTATGCCTAGAAACTTTATCACACAGATCCTAGTGTCTAGACCAACGTTGGGGTTAAGTTTCGTCGAATTCTGAGAACTTTCATAATTAGCTGTGTTGTACGGTTTAAATAAAGCAAAGTT
>NW_011638867.1:0-239 GCF_000512975.1 Sesamum indicum
ACCACCTGAGGCGCGATCACAAATTGGGAGGGGGACTGCACCCCCTACTCGAGGCGCCGCCTCGAGCCGACGGGTCGCCCCCCTCCCCCCACCTCGAAGTCGCGCCTAGTGCCTCCCCCCACCTTCGTCGTGCCCTCCCTTCCGTCGGGTGTGCCGTCGTCTGTCGGTAATGTAACTCACAGCCATTTTCACAATCACCCTCCCCACTCCACATTTCAATCAAAGAAGCAAAATACAAA
>NW_011638868.1:0-239 GCF_000512975.1 Sesamum indicum
TTGGTCAACTTTCGTGGAATTCTTAGAATGTTCAAAATATTGCTGATTTGCACGGTTTTATTAAAAAAAAAATTGTTTATCTTTTATACTAACTTGTAGTTATTATTATACTTAGCAAATTTACCACACAAATGTATGGATTTAGATCTACGTTTGGGTCAAGTTTCACGAAATTCTGAGAATGTTCAAAATTTAGCTGTTTTGCACGATTTTATTAAAGAAAGTTTGTTTCCCTTTCA
>NW_011638869.1:0-239 GCF_000512975.1 Sesamum indicum
ACCACATATGGGGCTGCTATGATTAGGACCCCGTGACATCTCATCTGCATCATCAAGTAAGTGTAGAGCATTAAACGTATTATATACAACAAGCTCCTTACCCTTATCCTCCCGACTCGACCTCACGGCACCACCACTAGGGGATTCACGCCCATCTCTCTGCTTATCCACCCCTCGGGCGGGTGGTATTGTCTCCTGATCATGAACTGGTGGCGGCCTCCCAAGTCCCGTTTTAGGAA
>NW_011638870.1:0-239 GCF_000512975.1 Sesamum indicum
CTTGAAAGTCTTCGTGACTGTGAGATAGAGAAACCGAGTGATTGGGGTGTTGTGGTCGGGTCTTGAGAAGTTCCTTGGTGTTACCGTGGGTCGGTCTCTCCCTTGGGTACGGAACTCTTGTGTCCGGTTACCCCTTATTGTTGGATCAGGTTGATCTGAGCCGATCATCTCTATCATTTGGTTCTGTTACTTTATTGCTGATTTCTGTTCTTACTTTTATTATCATTCTGTAATATTCG
>NW_011638871.1:0-239 GCF_000512975.1 Sesamum indicum
TGAGTACGTTCAAATTTTTGTTGTTTTACACAGTTCTGTTAAAGAAAATTTGTCTTCTTTTCATACTAAATTGTCGCTATTATTACACTTAGAAAATTTACCATACTAATGCAAGGGTTTATACCTAATTTTGGTTCAAGTTTCGAGAAATTGTTACGACGTTCAAGTTTTAGCAATTTTATGCGGTTCATTAAAGAAAGTTTGTTTCTCTTTCATACTAATTTGTAGCTGTTATTACA
>NW_011638872.1:0-239 GCF_000512975.1 Sesamum indicum
AAAAGACATTGACTAGACTTGAGAGCATTCTCATTAAGTAGGTACGATCGCCAATAACTTGACTTTGATTTCACTCTGACTTGCCCAAATCTATGAATTGCGTCATATAAGGATCAAGATAGATTACTTTTGTCATATTGATCATCAGTCAAAGGGGCGGGTTAGGCGAGAGTAGGCAACTAGCCCATTCTTGCTAGAACAATTGACTACCAGACTTGTATACAAGAATCAAAGAGACA
>NW_011638873.1:0-239 GCF_000512975.1 Sesamum indicum
CGACGAAACCTGACCCTAACGTTGGTCTAGACACAAGAATTTGTGTTGTTAATTTTCTAAGCGTAATGATAACTACAAGTCTATATAAAAGGGAAACAAACTTGTTTTAATAAAACAGTGCAAAACAACTAGATTTTGAACGTTGTCTGAATTCGATTAAACTTGACTCAAACGTTGGTCTTGACCATAGAATTTGTGTTGCAAATTTGCTAAGCGTAATAATATCTACAAGTTTGTAT
>NW_011638874.1:0-239 GCF_000512975.1 Sesamum indicum
CCCCCATTTACGTCGGTGGAATTGGATCACAGTGATTCAGGAAGAGAAGGTTGTACAGTAACCACTCTCACTGTCAATGCAGAACCTCAAAATTGGCAAAATGCAATCAAAGTTGCTGTGCTGGAGGTTTGTTGTTTCCCTAAGTTTCTTTCTCATGCTCTCTCTACGATCATATATGTTACCTTGTTGCCACTTACAGATACTGTATTCAATGTGAATAATAGGATCCCATTTGTTGC
>NW_011638875.1:0-239 GCF_000512975.1 Sesamum indicum
AAACCGTGCAGAACAGCTAAATTTTGAACGTTCTCAAAATTTTACGAAACTTGACCCAAACGTAGATCTAGGCCCAAGCATTTGTGTTATACATTTGCTAAGCGTAGTAATAAATGAAAGTTAGTATAAAAGGGAAACAAACTTACTTTAATAAAATCGTGCAAAACAGCTAAATTTTGAACGTTCTCAGAATTTGACGAAACATGTCCCAAACGTTGGTCTAGACCCAAGCATTTGTG
>NW_011638876.1:0-239 GCF_000512975.1 Sesamum indicum
GCCTTCTGTAGAAGAAAAAATAGTTAGCATCTTATTTATAAAATAATATTATTTACTTATCAACGTCCCCTACCTCGGTACACAATCGAGGACGCTATAGGGTTCGCCGTCCGATTCACCTTATTCTTCGTGGACTCCTACTGGAAGTCCTTGTTGGCCCAGTACGCTTGGAGCTGGAGCCAGACCTCGTTGGCCAACCAGAGTGGCTTGACCAGGCTGGACCTGGCGACGGAAAATGT
>NW_011638877.1:0-239 GCF_000512975.1 Sesamum indicum
AGGTAATATTGATTTTTAAATGGAGACCTCATCACATAATAGCATTGCATGCATAAATATTAAATATTTAATGTATTAAGTAAACGCATCGCATGCAATGTAACCTAGTATACCCCAGTTGAATGATTATGAGCCCAACCTATACGACTCAATGAGCTTGCAGTGAGTCCAAGATTGAGTCTTGCAGTGAGTCCAAGGACTGTCTAAAGTGGCCTATGCTATTACAATAGTGATTTACC
>NW_011638878.1:0-239 GCF_000512975.1 Sesamum indicum
CCGCTCTCCTCGGCTGACAGAATGAACTACCAATTCCATTTGATGAAAGATCTATTGCAGAACAAGAACAATAAGTCAAGTTCTTCAATCCAGCGAAAGAGCCTCTAAATCCGTACTTAAGACTGTACTTTTTATTACTATTAAAATGCAAGGGTCCGAAGGAGTTGAGTCCATCCTTTGAGTTGGATGTCTTAGATTCGGACAGATTTTATCTAACTCTGGATTTCCCTTTTCTTGTT
>NW_011638879.1:0-239 GCF_000512975.1 Sesamum indicum
TTTTTACTTACGAAGGTCACCAAAACAAAAAAAAATAGGCCTTATTATTCTTATTCCTACATGTTCCCATTCCCTTGAGATGTTACTACGTATTTTGCTTGTGCTTAATCTTTCCGAATTCGAAATCATAATCAATTTATTGGATTGGTTTCTCAATAGTGTTTGGGTAGAATCCCTTTTTGACTCTGCGCCATTGATTCCACTATTGTTAGTGAGAAATAATTCCTTCGTATTTATAG
>NW_011638880.1:0-239 GCF_000512975.1 Sesamum indicum
CTACCTCCACCAGCAGCAGCATAAGGCCTAGTCCCAAATCCTGTAGCAGCAAAGGTAGTAGAGCCTACAGTAGCACTAAATAAAGTAGCAAAGCAAGTAGCAGCAGTGGAAGTCACAGTAGCAGAGTAAGCTAGAGACAGAAGCAACGAGAAAGGCAGGAGCAGAGCCAGAAGCTTCCCACCTACTACCATCTTGCTTAGATAGAGAGCCAGTTCTCGTCATCCATTTAGATAGGCGCC
>NW_011638881.1:0-239 GCF_000512975.1 Sesamum indicum
TTTTTTTTTCTTTTCTTTCTTTATTATATTGGTGAACACTAGTGATTTTTGGATGGAATTTATATGTACATTCAATCAATAAAGCCATGATTCTGGAATTTGTTGAAAGTAATGTGGCGCATGTATGTTTATTGGTCTACTTGATCAACTAATAATTAAGATTCAATTCTTGCAGGAGCTAATACGTTGAAGCAGTGAAGGATTTTCACAAAGAAAAGAACGGGATCTAACTGTATCTA
>NW_011638882.1:0-239 GCF_000512975.1 Sesamum indicum
CTGATTGAATAAAACCGCGCAAAACAACTAAATTTTGAACTTTCTCAGAATTCGGCGAATCTTCACCAAAACGTTGGTCTAGACCGAAGAATTTATGTGGTAAATTGCAAAGACTAATAATAACTACAAGTGTGTGTAAAAGGGAAATAAACTTGCTTTAAAAAACCCCGCAAAACAACTAAATTTTGAACGTTCTCAGAATTCGACGAAACTTGACCCAAACATTGGTCAAGACCCAA
>NW_011638883.1:0-239 GCF_000512975.1 Sesamum indicum
TTATACCCTTACTTAATATATATTATTTCTTATTTTAGTGACCGTTGGATCTTTTTTTATCAAATATTGATCGTTAGATCTAATCAATTAATCTCATCCCTTAGATTTTAAAAAAATAAATTGTCTATATTCAACATATTATTTAATTTATATTATATATAAATAATTTAAATTTTTTAATAATATATTATTATTATATATTAAAAAAAATAACTAACTACCCCACCTAACTCCCCCTT
>NW_011638884.1:0-239 GCF_000512975.1 Sesamum indicum
TTAATATATTCACATTTACAATTTAGATAATTTGCAACTATTCTTGATCATATTAATTGTACTGACATGAGTTTTAAATTGATATGAGTAGGATTATATTTCAAAAGATTCTCTAAACAAAGTTTAATTTGGTAGCTAGGACTAAATATTTCGTTCATGGATGCACCGTAAATGTACGTATATGAGTTTTATTAACTTAGATAAATGTTACAAGAATTAATCACAAATCTTATTCCTCG
>NW_011638885.1:0-239 GCF_000512975.1 Sesamum indicum
CTACATTTCATTATTTCATATTTATTTAATTAATTAAATTTATAAATATAATTAATTAAAATTTTATTAAATTAATTTAATTATATATTAAAATTTATTGAAATATATAAATTATTTATTTATTATAATTTATGAAATATATGAATAAATTATAAAATATAAATAAATTAAAAAATTAGGAACGGTTTTAGTAATGGTAAAGAAATGTTACAAATCTAACTAAATGACCGTTCCAAAAA
>NW_011638886.1:0-239 GCF_000512975.1 Sesamum indicum
TAAATAAAAATTCATTGGCTTGTATTCTTAAGGGTAAAAATTAGCCAAGCCCAGTTATTTTTAGCTCATGGAAAATTTCATAGAAGGAAATAAATTGTTAGCAAATTGCAATTTTGAAAAGTGCAATTATAGCCATTTTGGGGATCTTTTTATTTGGAATAAAAAGAAATATACCTTGTAAATAATACAATGTATTTGGAAACATTATTAATTATCAAATAAGGTATATATATATATAT
>NW_011638887.1:0-239 GCF_000512975.1 Sesamum indicum
TATTTTTCATGATCGCACTAAACATATAGATGTTAGATTTCATTTCATTCATGACATCGTTGGTAAGGATGTCATAAAATTTGAGAAAATCAAGACCGACGATAACCCCGTTGATATGGGGACCAAAAGCCTCCCTGTACAAAAGTTCACTACCTGTTTAAAAATTTTGAGATGAATCCCTGACTAACTTCTCTGTTGTCTTAGTTGGTTTCTTGCAGGTACAAGCAGGAAGGGGCCGT
>NW_011638888.1:0-239 GCF_000512975.1 Sesamum indicum
GATTGTTCAAACAGCAGTAACATTTCGCAATACCATAATTTGAGGCCTCCTTCGCGCTCTGTCTCTCCCCCTGCTTTTCTTGGTTTTCTTTACTCTGTCTTTTGGGTGAGAAATGAACACAAGAAAAAAGAAATGACTTCACCTGCTTTCTTTAACTTTTTTCCTCGGAGAAGTGACCAGAGGAGAAGGGAAATGGTTTGATTGTGGGGTTGGGTGAGGGTATTTTGGCGGTGGGAGGA
>NW_011638889.1:0-239 GCF_000512975.1 Sesamum indicum
TTCAATAAAGCCTTTATAATGTTCAAATCAAAATGATGCCATTAATCAACCTTATTATCTAAACGTAACAAAACGATCTTATTATCAAATTTTTTTATAACTATACATTCAACTTAGTCCACAAATATTTTTAAACATTTTGTGTATGTTTTTTGATATTAGTATTTCATAATCTCATTTGATATGCGACATTCTTTTTAAAGAAGTCTATGAGCCATTCAAACATGGAAAGTAGCAAA
>NW_011638890.1:0-239 GCF_000512975.1 Sesamum indicum
ATAAGATGACTAACACGAATTGTGATCGCATGTTAACGTTTATGATATCCATAAAAGCATATTAAGCATTGCTACATTCCTGAATATTAACGAGGAATAAGTTGTGTGATTAATTCCTGTAACATATAATGAGGAATTCATGTAAAATAATTCAGGAAACTAATTTAGTACTGCATACAATAGCGTTATTACAAAACTAAAACAAAATAAACTAAAATAAATGGATCAATCAGTATCAT
>NW_011638891.1:0-239 GCF_000512975.1 Sesamum indicum
TGGGTCTAGATTTACGTTTGGGCAAAGTTTCGTGGAATTTTGAGAAAACATTCAAAATTTAGCTATTTTGCTCGGTTCTAGTAAACAAAATTTGTTACTCTTTCATACTAACATGTAGTTATTATTATGCTTAGCAAATTTACCATACCAATGCATGGGTCTAGACTTATGTTTGGGTCAAGTTTTGTGGAATTGTGAGAATGTTCAAAATTTAAAAATTTTGCACGATTTTATTAAAT
>NW_011638892.1:0-239 GCF_000512975.1 Sesamum indicum
GCCGGCCCACTTCGGCAGCCCAAGAACCCGACCCGGTAAACCCGACCCACGAACCCACTACTTAAAGGTTTTTTGGCTGAACCCTAAATCACTCTTGTCTTTCTCTCTCTCACTTGCGCCGACAGTCGTCTCCTTCTTCCCTTTTCTCTGTGATTCTGTTTCCTTCTCCTTGCCGCGATTCATGGCTCCCTTCCTTAACCAACGTGATGGTTTTAGGAAGGTGACCGAAGCTTTCCTTC
>NW_011638893.1:0-239 GCF_000512975.1 Sesamum indicum
CCCATACCCGGTACCCGACCCACTACTCTATCTATTTAAGTTCTAACCTAACCCTAACAGCATTTGGTCTGTCTCTCCTTTCTTATTGCGCCACTGTTTTTCTCCCCCCCTCCCCCTTTTCTTCTCTTCTATTCCCTCCATGGATTTGCTGAGATCCTCCTTCTCTATTCTTCAGCGGAGAAGAATAGAGAAGGAGGTGGCTTTCCTAAGCCAATATGATAGCTTATGGAAAGCCACCA
>NW_011638894.1:0-239 GCF_000512975.1 Sesamum indicum
AGGCTAAATAAGCTTAACAATACGTACATATTATTGAACTCTTTAATCAATTTTCATAAATATTATCTCTTATTTTTTTTGCCTATTATGGAGGAATCTAATATAGAAAATAATTTATTATATTATATTCATAGATAGCATCAATATATACATTTCTTTCTAAAAATTCTTTCTGTCTAATTATTACATAATATTAAGTAAAGACAAACCAAAAAAGAAAAAATTAATAGGAAAATATT
>NW_011638895.1:0-239 GCF_000512975.1 Sesamum indicum
TTCCGGAAGAAAACGTGTGTTTTTTAATTAATTTGAAGAGTAAGCACAATAGAGCAGCAACCACATTTATTTCTGAGACGGCACAGTTCTGAGCAATAGGATTCCAACACTGGAGACAACCAAAGAGTCATGTGCTATGTATTCGTTCTTGATGAGAGCTTTTTTTCCATAATATTCATGTAGGAGCCTGCTCAGAGTATCGATCTGATGAATGATTTGATGTTGTCCTCGAGTAATAC
>NW_011638896.1:0-239 GCF_000512975.1 Sesamum indicum
CCTTCCACTTACACACACACACACCCACAGACCCCATACACACAAACACACACACGCATCCACATCCCCCACATGCACACACACACCCCACACACAGACACACACACACACACACACACAAAAAGACGCACAAACAAGAAAATAAAAAAACCAGAATAAAAAGGGGGCATCATTCAGCAAAATTTCTCAAGTTTGTGGTCGATAAAATTGAATAAAAAATACAGTAGCTGATTAGAACA
>NW_011638897.1:0-239 GCF_000512975.1 Sesamum indicum
TACTACTCTCCTAGATGGGAAAAATTTCCTTTCTTGGAGTCGTGCAGTAAAACTGGGATTAAAGTCCAAGAGGAAGCTAAACTTCATCAGTGAAGACTCAAAGAAACCAGAAGAAAACTCCAAAGAAATGGAGGAATGGGAAACAACAGACTCGATGGTAACTTCTTGGATTCTAAACTCAATTTCAAGAAACATCGTGGAAAGCTTTATGTACACAAATACATCAAGAGAACTCTGGA
>NW_011638898.1:0-239 GCF_000512975.1 Sesamum indicum
TTCTTTGCGATCGCTAGACAACTCCATCACAGAATCTGCTACCACGTGTGCCTTCTGCGCTGTTTTGGGCTGATATTCAATGTCATATTGCCCCAATTTGACCGCCCGTTTTATTAATCTTCCTGAAGCTTTCGGCCGAGACATCACATGTTTTAAAGGGTGATTGGTCAACACCACAATCTTGTGCGATTGGAAATATGGTCGCAGCTTGCGGGCTGTGATAACCAGCGCGAGTGCCA
>NW_011638899.1:0-239 GCF_000512975.1 Sesamum indicum
AAGGCGGAAAACCCAAGTGGCAAAAAAGAGAAAAAAAAGAGAGCAATTTTCTTGCCACCAAAAATAAAAGAAAGAAAAAAAAAAGAAAAAGAGAACAAGAGAAGAAAAAATATATGAACTTTCCAAAAGAAATAGGAAAGGCATAGTTCAAGGTATTGTCCAAAAATCTTGAAGGTAGATAAGTAAACTTTGAGAGCTTCGAATTATTGTTTACTCAAATTTTTTGGTGCTCTAATTAG
>NW_011638900.1:0-239 GCF_000512975.1 Sesamum indicum
TTTGCTTACTGGGTGGCAGGCTCATCCCTCTGCTGACATTTTCTTTCAGGAATAGACTTTGAGGTATCTGACTGTTGAAGAGTATGTCTACGCGCTATACTCAGGCAGGTCGGGCCAGTATGCAGTTTCTCCTCTTTGTCAGTTAGAGCACAAATCACATTTTGTCTGTACAGAGAGAATATAAGTGTACGGATTACCTGTGACGAATCACTTTGTGGTGTATGATATGTATATTTATA
>NW_011638901.1:0-239 GCF_000512975.1 Sesamum indicum
CAGAGGATGGCTCCACGGCCACCATCACAGTCACAGGATGTAGTTATTGACAAGAATTACGAAATAATGAGGAGATAGGGGGCGAAGGTATTTGCCGGTACAACTGATCTTGCTGAATTAGAGGAATGGCTGACAAACACGGAAAGGGTGTTGGACAGAATCGAGTGTACTTCTCAGCAAAAGTTAAGGTATGCAGTGTCCTTACTGGAGAAAGATGCCTTACATTGGTGGGAAACAGT
>NW_011638902.1:0-239 GCF_000512975.1 Sesamum indicum
CACCGAGTGTAGTGGCCAACTTAATAGTAGAAGATGTTCGGCAACGTATACTCAGTATTAAACTACCTAGCTCTATTAGCACATGTGCCTTGTATAGACTGTGGCGTATCCCTTGGCCTATCGAGGGAAGCGCCTAATGAGGGACATTTTTGTACTATACTTCTCTCTTTTTTTTTTTAATGAAAATTACACTTACGCCAAAAAAAAAAAAATTCATAGAATTCTATGAACCTTTAATA
>NW_011638903.1:0-239 GCF_000512975.1 Sesamum indicum
GAACGTTCAAAGAATTCAACGAAACTTGACCCAATCGTAGGTCTAGACCCAAGCATTTGTGTTGTAAATTTACTAAGTGTAATAATAACTACAAGTTAATATAAAAGGGAAACAAACTTGCTAAGTGTAATAATAACTACAAGTTAGAGTAAAAGGGAAACAAACTATTTTTAATAAAACCGTGCAAAATAGTTAACTTTTGAACGTTCAAAGAATTCAACGAAACTTGACCCAAACGT
>NW_011638904.1:0-238 GCF_000512975.1 Sesamum indicum
TTAAAAAGTACATAAATAGACCACAAAGACACACAATACCCGAAATGAGTATAAAATATTGCGAAACTATGGTGACATCCTGCACGACAAGAAGGGTTGTGAAGATAGAAATGAAGACTTAAAAATTGAAGGAGAATGACAAATGTAACAAGATGCAGATGGCATTCGTTGGCGCAGAAGATAAAAGCAACACCTCGCTTCTTCTCTGTTCAAAATGAAAGTAAAACATGTTCTACCG
>NW_011638905.1:0-238 GCF_000512975.1 Sesamum indicum
AAAAGGATTAACATCAAATCAAACTAATCTAACCATACACAAAAAGGAGAATATATATATATATATATATAAGTAACAATTAAAAAAAAAAGGGAAATGAAAGAAGAAATGTACCTGAGATTTGATGGAGAGGGCAATTTGGTTTCTTGCCGTTGGAAGTCTCTCCGGGTCTCATTTTCTTTCAGCCTTAATTTCAGTGTGCGTGTGTGTGTGTGTGTGTTCGAACACAAACACAAAT
>NW_011638906.1:0-238 GCF_000512975.1 Sesamum indicum
ATTAGACATTGCGCCTTTCGGTGACTGAGGAAGGAAAATTCTATGGAATTAGCTATAAATCAAGCTTGTCGACTATCAAAGGCCGGTTCGAATGATTTCGATAGGCCAAAAAAAAGCTTCTACAGCTAGAGGGCGGGTCTAGCGGAAAGCGCATGAGCTTGAGCTGTCTCAAAAATTTTGCAATGCTTTCGCTCAGCTATTTCGTTATGTTCGGAAGGCAAGAATGCCGATGAAGAAT
>NW_011638907.1:0-238 GCF_000512975.1 Sesamum indicum
AAGTTTCGTCGAATTCTGAGAACGTTCAAAATTTAGCTGTTCTGTACGGTTTTATTAAACCAAGTTTGTTTCCCTTTAATACAAACTTGTATATACTATTATGCTTTGCAAATTTACCACACAAATTCTGTGGCCGAGACCAACGTTTGGGTCAAGCTTAATCGAATTCTGACAACGTTCAAGATTTAGCTGTTTTGCACTGTTTTATTAAAGCAAGTTTGTTTCCCTTTTATACGAA
>NW_011638908.1:0-238 GCF_000512975.1 Sesamum indicum
TACTTAATGAAACTTACTTTTACCAAAAAAAAAAAATTTCGTAGAATTCTGGGAACGTTCAAAGTTTAGCTATTTTGCACAGTTTTATTAAAACAACTTTGTTTCCCTTTTCTACTAAGTTGTAGTTATTGTTAGGTTTAGCAAATTTACCACACAAAAGAATTGGTTAGACCAACGTTTGGGTCAAGTTTCGTGGAATTTTGAGAACGTTCAAAATTTAGCTGTTTGGCACGGTTCT
>NW_011638909.1:0-238 GCF_000512975.1 Sesamum indicum
AAAGATGCTATATAATTATATGTATTTTGTAGTATTGTTCTTGTTATGTACGTACCTGGCATACGCTTGCTAAAATAAGTGATGAAAGTGGCACGACAATAATCACAGTACACATCTTCCCTGACGATGAATTTAGTGTTCTTGGAATTGGCGACTTGAGCGAGAGGGCGGAGGCAGAGAGCTCCAGCTACGACGATTGCAAGTCTTGTCATTCTTGCCTCTTTTCTGCTTTTTGTTT
>NW_011638910.1:0-238 GCF_000512975.1 Sesamum indicum
TGATCATCATTGATTTGTAAGATTCTCCTCGCCGATCTCCTTTGAGCAATCTTACGAAAGAACACCCGGGAACACTGGTCACCCCCCTTCATCCACTGCATTTTTTATCTCTGTTGAAGCATAACTTGTTAAAGTTTAGCTGCTTTGGCTAGTACTAACCGGCAGCCGTGTTCTAACTGTAAGAATAGTTCATCCCGCCTGTTTGAACTAACAAGCAATTGCGCCATCTCAAGAAACC
>NW_011638911.1:0-238 GCF_000512975.1 Sesamum indicum
AAATTTAAAACACAAATGCATGGGTCTAGACCTATGTATGGGTCTAATATCGTGGAATACTGAGAACGTTCAAAATTTAGTTGTTTTGCATAATTTTATTAAAGAATGTTTGTTTCCCTTTATATTAACTTGTAGTTATTATTACGTATAGCAAATTTACCATAAATGCATGGGTTTCGACCAACGTTTGGGTCAAATTTCTTGGAATTCTTAGAACGTTCAAAATTTAGTTGTTTTG
>NW_011638912.1:0-238 GCF_000512975.1 Sesamum indicum
AAAGAGAAAGGAGCATGCCGTCTCAATTAATAACAATGCTATTGTGACCACTAGTAATGTCCCCAAGGATAAAATTCTTGAACTGATTTATCTAAATACGAGCAAGATCTCGAGATCAGTTACAAGATGTCTATTAATTATGTTTGCAACACTTTAGGTTGTTACTAAGAAGAGGGTAAATTGCATTTTTTATCACATAAATGGACCTATTTTTAATTTTGGTCGCATACTATAGATG
>NW_011638913.1:0-238 GCF_000512975.1 Sesamum indicum
TAATTACAGAACCAAATTCAAAACTATTTTCCCCCCATTTTGGGAATGAGCCAAAACACACTCGATATTTGGCTACTTATTTGTGTGAATTTTTTACACCTTATTTGTGTGAATTTTTTATTTTGAGTTTTCTATATATAATATATATATAAATATAATTAAAAGATATATGTTTTGAAAATAAATAGTGATTTTTATTTTTAAAAAAATACAACATTTATATATATAAATATATATA
>NW_011638914.1:0-238 GCF_000512975.1 Sesamum indicum
AAATACCTCCACCTCTCTTCTTTTAGGTACTTGTCAATGCTGGTTGAGAACCTTGTGAATTCACCCACTCTCTGAAGCATCTGATTCAGACATTGGTAAGTGGTTAATTTTGCATATTTGGTTTATTGTGTTATTCTTATACATTTGCTGGTTCTTAATTAAATTGACAATGCTAGGGCCCCACTCAAAAATCTCTGTGCAAGATAAAGACTATGATTTGCAGCTTGGAGATGAATCA